>NW_010400452.1:31114-31316 GCF_000710305.1 Buceros rhinoceros silvestris | reverse complement strand
GGCCAAACCGGTGACACACCCTTTGCCAGACTGCAGCCATTTTGTTTCAGCTTTTCCCTTCATCCATTAGGATTCGCCTTTCCTTTCTCTAGGATCATTGCAACAGAAATTATTTCAAGTACATCCACTCAAATGGTTTGCAAAACTCTCATGGATGTACGTGAAGGTGGTAATGCTGAAGGCAAATCCTTTCTTTATCTTT
>NW_010400452.1:17700-30826 GCF_000710305.1 Buceros rhinoceros silvestris | reverse complement strand
CACCGCTTACCTCCCACCCCACACCCCCCTCCAAGAATGCTGTAAAGTCATTAACTGAGTTTTCAGTCACTTGTTTTGTGCTCTCCTCATTGAGTGAACAGGCTTGTGGAAAAGGCCGGTGAACAACTGTTGTATTGTTGAGCCAAATCTTTTCATGCCAAGATAGATTTGTTCATTTCTTCTCCCCCTCCTTATTCTCCCAATATTTTCCTCTCTCAGACTTTTAGTAAGTCAATAAGGCAGAAAAGCAATGATGCAAATGAACAGAGTTTCAGTGTCACCATATGCACATCATTCCCAGTTGCTAGATCCTGTAGTGTGGTAGTTACCTCTGTTATATTTTATGTCACACTTACTAGTCTGAAGTGCAGTAATGCACGTTTCCATTCACAAGAGAACCTCTTCCGAATAACAAGGCCATGAATGGGTAATAGTAAAAGTATGTTCTATGTGGCAGGGACTGTAAGAAGTAGGCAAAGTTGGAAATCTCTGTCAAAAAAAACTATAAAATGTTATAGTGCTTATATAAATATTTAATAATGAAAAGTACAAGAAATTGAATGGGAATGGCTTGCAGAAAAGAGTCATTTGAATAGTTTTCTGAGCATGAGGGATGAAACAGTCTATGGTTTCTGCAAAAGAGGTTTTTTAAGCGAATGTTTTATCTGGTTGACACATTTTACCAAAGGCTTGCCCTGAACTGCAGTCCGGCACTCACTAACATTTAGAGCAGAAACAGGGTGAGCTTGGTCTCTTTCTTTTGGTACTAGGCCCCAGCACCCAGGAGTCACTCAGGGCTCAGTGGTCGCCCTCTCGCAGCATGGCAGAGGGATCAGCAGGCACTGCAGTGCAGCGGCATAGATGGCATGTCTTTATGTGCTTCCCTGGACACCTAAAAGCAAGGTGTTAATTTCTTCTCCTGGTGCTGTGAGCTACCTGCTAGCTTTATGACACCTCTCTGGGATCCATCTTGCATATGGGAGGGTTCAGTGCTTTGGCTGAGAGCTAGTCGTTCCTGAGCCTCTTGCAGAGTAACACATAGTGCCTCCTTTCATGTGCAAACCCAGCCTGCTCTACAGCAGGGAGACAGCAGGCTGCCGAAAGTGTAGACCACAGGACACATTCCTCCCCCTCAGGCATTGCAGCAACCAGGGGAATTAAGAGCAGGATGTAACAGTGCCAAAGCCAGCACATGCTGACAACTGACTGCAGGAGGGAGTGCCTGGAGGATCAGCATTCACCCTTCTGCTTGGATTCCTGGCTGCAACATCCTCCCAAAACCAGTAACACTGTCCTCAGCCATAATAGGCTAAATATCTGTTTTGATGAATGAAAACATGATGAATGAAAGTATTTTGACGAATAAAAAGAAAGTAGATTTAATTCCAAGTAACTGCACTGCTCATAAGTGAAACAAAATCAATGATAAAGTGATGGGAAACCTATTGCTCCAAAGACACTTCTCAAGAACATATAATAACCTCATCTTTTTCAAGTGGCATGTCTGTGATGACCTCAGTGGCAGAGCTCCGCTGACTGCAGCTCTGCGGACCACCAGGTAGAAGTAATCTTGCCTCAGGCAAAGCTTTTTCACTATTGAACAATTCTTATACTATAATATTTAACATTTTAAACTTCTTTAAAAAAACTTCAAAGTAAAAAAAAATCAGTTTTGTACTAAAACAAGAGCAATTACATTGTTCTTATGTATAATTACATTATTATTCTAACGTAATATAGTCATAGCTCTCTGAGCTGGGGAAAAGCATAAGATCTAAAGATAAATGAAAGACAGCAGGCTTTCATCTGATACCATTTCTGCTTGTAAAGACCAAAATAGTGCTATTAACATCAGCATGGCAGAGAGCAAAGCATTTTCTACCATTCTTGGTGTGAAAAACTTTGCTTACCAAAGAGCCCCCTGGCCTTCTGGCAGGTTGTGCCAGTATTCTTCACTTACAGTGATGAAGAGCTGCCCCAGCTCAGGGGGCATGTGACACCTGATAGTGAGTTTTACAGTTTGACCATTCAACACATACAAATGTCTTTTTCAGGCCAACTCCCTTCATCACAGGAAACTTTAGAGGAACTTTCCTGTGAATCACGGGGTAGCCTTGCTAACTGCAGCCATGACAGAACTGCAGTGGGACCTGTTTGGGGGACAGGCTCTTGCTCCTTACACTAGGTACAGGAGAGACACATTAAACACTGGAGCACACCTTCCAGAATTCCATATAAGTTCTTATGGTTTGCTTTTTTTAGCTCTGACAGCATGTGTAAGATAGATACAAAGTGCAGCTGGATCTGTCCTTGGGAAAGCTGAGACCAGAGATCCTGCCCCATCACCTCGTAGCCCCGGGTAGAGACGACAGCACGGGGAGAAGCTCAGGAGCTACAGCCTTGAAAAGCAATAAGGAAATAATGAGTTATAGCAGAAAAGCTCCAACTGCACTTCCCAAACCCTCTTCGTCACCAAGATCTGTGATCAGGAAAAAAGCGTGCTCCATCTTATTACTGTGGCTCAGAAACCCTGTTCACTTGAGAGATGTGAGAACAGTTAGGTTGGAGAATTAGCGACCCCTCTTGCTCCCCTTCCCTGCTGATTTTCAAAGCCAAATCCTGCTCAGGTTTTACCCAACCCTGGTATACAGCTCATGAACTGCAACCCAACCAGGAGGTGGAGCAGGAGCTTGCCAACCTGTTCACATCCAGCTCTTCTCCCATAAACTGAAGTACGTGTATGAAGGGCAATGTTTGAAATATAAACTCAGGAGACTCTCCCGGGGTGGGAAAGAAACATTCAGTTCTCCTTGAATGCATGGTAGCAGGCTATTGGGACCAACCGAATCTCAGGACCAGTGATATATTATGTCTGTGTTTTCCTGCAAAGCAGGCTGCACTTGAAAAATGGAATTCTGAACTTTGAACATTTCGCTTGAAGTCAGCTAAATATGCTCTCTGGCACAGAACTGACAGGAAATGGGATATTAGCTGCGGGAAAATATATGGAAGAAATGTCCTTCAACTTTGGGCCCTTTACAAGAATGTAGGTTGCTTCCCTTTGATCCTTAGGTAAGCTCTAAACCTCCTGTTTGTACCTTTTTATTTAGGCTCAGCATCCCTGAGCTGCTACATTTGGCCATGAATACTGGTATTTTACTTTGCCATTTAAGATGCACCACTTGTCTCTGACTTGATAGCTGATTCCAGCAAATTCACATCTTTTGTTAATTTATTCTTTTATTATGAATAATCTCAGGATTTTTTTTTTGTCTGTTCAACATAACATTTTCCAACAAATACAAAGTGAACAAATATTGTGTCACAGCTAGAAGAGTTTTCCTTCATTATGTAGTTGCTTCCTTGGCTCATTATAATGTAACTTCCGTTAATTCAATATAATTTTCCCCCTGATTTTGCTTGTTTTATTTCACAGTACATTGAGAAGGATACTAACACAATGATTTTCACTCTTCACGTTCTATCATCTCAGGCACAAGATTGCTGCATACAGATTTCTGAGCAGTTCAAAAGACTGTTTCCCTTACTACCTCCTGGTCCCCCAATAAAACAGTTCACATTTTCCTTTTTATTTTTATCAGTGACAGCTGTTTACTTTTTCTACTGCTTCTGATCCCACTGTACAGAGACCAGAAAGGGCTTGCTTGATCTGGCAATAAAAGGGACTCTTGAAGTGGTCCTATAGCATAATAATACTCTGGTTTGTGGGTTCAGTACATCTTTTTAAAGCCAGACCTAAATCTTATCATCTTAAAACTCACCTGTCAACCTCTTCAAAACATCCTAAGAATAAAGATAACAGTTTAGGCTTAGAACAGAACAGGCTTCAGGAGTCTGGATCTGTAAATCTAAAGGAGGAATATCATCATCATCATGGCTTGGCTTCGCGAACGAAGATCTGGGAAGGGCTTTCCCCACGCTCACTGCAAGCGATGAGTGCACCCTTCGGGCCTGCGCGGTGGATTTTTTAGGTGAGGTGCAGCGCACGCGGAACTGGCTTCACCCTTTACACCTGAGGTTCATCTGCCAGGGCCCAGCGAGCTTGGATGGTGACAGCGAAGTCCTCGGGTCATAGGTTTGGTTAGAGTGTCCTTCCCTTAGATGGAGCCTTACAGGGCTAAACGAGCTCCATCTGCCCAGATTTGAAGTCAGAGTTGTCCTTCTCCTAGGATGGTGCCTGAAGGCTAGTGAGCCCATCCTGCCCGTGGACACACTGTGTCTGACCCTTCAGCTGAGACCTGTCTGGCCTGGGAGACCCCACCGGAGGCACATGCCACCCCCAGCACAGCTCTCAGCCTCACAAGGGCACGCAAGCTCCTTCCCCACAGCAGGGGGGTGCCTGTGAAAGAGTCGCTGCTCTACCTCCAGACGTCACAGACCTGGGCACGGGGTGGCCGGGGCCTGCCGAGAACAGGAGTCCTGGAGGACATAGAAGGCTATACCCTTCTAGAAAAAGGCTGTACTTAGCTCAAAAGCTGACAAGTACCAGCGGTAAGTATGAAAAGAAACCAGGAAGAGTAAGCTCTTTGCTACTGAGAAAGTGAACAGTCAGAACTCACACACTGGTAGGTTGGTGAGTACTTTACCCATGAAATCAGCTGAAACAGAGTTTTACAGATAACATTATTTGGTTGTTACCAAACTCCAGTTGCTGTTCTATATATTTACTGACTTTATTTCAAGATTAAACCAGGCCAAAACTCTGCACCAATTGTCCACCATGTTTGCAACTGACAGCAGCTAACTGTGTGGATGGAAATCCGATCAGTCTTAATTTTAATACTACACTAGTGGATGGCAGCTGTTCTGCACAAATGTAGATAAAATGCAGACTACTGCAGGGAGAGACAGAACTGAATGAGGGCTTCAAAGCTCCCATTTTCTTCTTGCTTCCCTTCTTGGGGTGCGACATCTTCAGTGAAAACCCAGATCATCACCTGGTATCCAGACCAGGTTCAGGTAGACGGAGACTATTTTTTTTTAATCTTATTTTAGAATAGAAAGAGCTGGCAGAACGTCATGAGATCAGTTTGTCTTAGTATTTTTTTTCAATTTTAGCTAACATACAAGTACAAACATATGAAGATTCAGCAATACCAAAACTGAATTCACATCCTAATCCTGGCTGCATGTTGCAGCTGAATTTTTAACTCCATCTCCTAGTCTAAACTCCCTGTCCAAGACGCCGACCTTGAAAGTTTTGCTTTTTTCTAAAGGCTACAGCTATCTACTTAACTGAGTGACTGGCAGGGAAATGGAGATTCAAATTCTAACCCTTTGAGGTTTGTCATTTAGTTGATTTTGATCTGGTTTATACTCCTGAAAATCTGGAGTAACTTCATTTAATCAACAGAAGAGCATCAGGATGAGCAGCAAAAAAGTTATCAGATGCAAGTTAAATTCAAGAGCCCTTAACGCGATGTAATTTTTACTTTTCTTTTAAGACAAGCTCTGGTTATTAAAATTCCATAAATTTCTGAATTATGATATAGGGATAGGAAGAAACCTTGAGCAGTCGTAATGTAGCAACAGTGATGTACCCAGAGGTAGTTATTCAGATATCTTTTCGTGGATGTGAGCTAGTCAAAGATGTTCTTCTGATTGAACTCTCCCTGCTGAAATGTCTGGCTAGGATACCAATAATCAGACAGTCCTTGCTTAGCAATTACCTTCTTCCTGCCAATGAAATCACCAAGAGTTCCGGAATGAATATGGAGGGCTGCTTTATTTCCAGTGGTGGCCATCTCTGTAACTTCCTTCACAAAATTCCTCCTTCCTTTGTGACATAGAAAAATTCATTGATGAAATCAGCAGCAATGTGATGAACAGTGGCTAAGACAGACCACAGACATACTTCAAGAAATAGCACACCCATCTTGCTAGATTCAGAATAGCATGAGATGCTGCTGTGTTTTCAATCATAAGCTGGGAAATTTTATCAGTACCCTTCCATAGCTTTTCATTTTTTTTTCTATGAAACAACACAAATGAAAAGGGGTGCAGTGAAGTCAGCTTACCTGAATAAGAAGGGAAGCCTTTCAGTGTGGGGATTTGGGGTGTGAGGCAACAGGGCAGACAAACTAGCTATCCCTTGGCCGTCCCTGATTTACAAGAACTGAATGTTAAAGACTAGATATGAATTATTTTCCTGCTCTAATGTGCAAAGCAAATATCTGCAAGAGGTGAGGCTAGAAGTGAAGGAAAGCTGCTGTTTTGAAGGTAAGAGAAAACAAAAAGCAAAAAGAGGAAAGACAAGATGCAGGCTAAATTTTTAATAAGAAGCATTTAGAAGCACCTGGTTTCTTCTACAAAGTCAGTGAATCTTTAATGCAAAAATTGCTTCAAAAAGGCAATTATCCCAGAAAGAAATTGCTCTACAGCAGGACAAAATTTAATAATTGAAGTGCATACTGAGAGATGTTACTGCTGTACGAAGTACTTTCATAGTGTAGACCCAACTATGAAGATTCGATCGTTGCCTCCTTTATGTAGGACCAGCAAGTACTTCAAGCTACTAGACCGTTTTAGAAATGTGACTGCTTTAGCGATCACAGGCAAAAGCAGATTCTCCAGGAAGACCAGGGGTATCATTGAGGAGCATAACGCAAAGAAGTAACTTCTAAGAATAAAATATGCCAGGTGATCTACAGGATGAAGGCATTGGCATGATGCACACCCCAGCTGCCCTGCATTTCCTGATCTCCTGATCTCTTCTCAGGGCTTGACTTTTCATCTTTCAAGGGTGTCGCAGTTTGAAATTAGAAGGCTGGGGTCTCCGAAAGGGTTTTTTTTCTAATGCGATTTTCTGCAGCCTAGGGGAACACGTGAACCCACCCGAGGGCTACACAAAAGAGTTTAAGTGATTCGTTAAGGCAAAGAAAACACAAGTGAACCACAGGTTTTAAATTAAAGGGGTGGAACAGAAGTGGTTTAATGCTTAACGCAATCAAAACCAGAAATTAATCATGTAATGTCAAACAGGACTGATGATAAAGAGATAAGAGAGAGAGTTTAATAAATACCTAAATAGATATGTGCAGATACATCCCCTCCCACCGCGTTTCATTCACATTCCCACTTGAACAAAGACCTGGCTGCATGGCCAGTGCCCGCGGGGGGAGGGAGCAGGGGCGTGGAAGGAGAGCCACAGTCTTTAACCTCCAGGTTCCAGTCCAGAAATGAACTGTCCAGGCAAACTTTCGCTAAAGAGTCTTTCCCTCTCACCCCTTGTAGAAGATGGCATTGATCCTCTTTTCCACTTTTTTCTGTGGGCAGGGGTGTTCATGTGCCCGCTGTGCAATGATCCAGTGTCAACTTTGGCCTTGGCAGGACAGCCTCATCACTGGCTTACGGGGATGGTCCTTCCTCACGTCCCCTGGCGGCTGATCTCTCGATGTGGTTGTGGGGATGCCTTGCATGCTCCTTTCCACTGCCTCGAGGAAATGGGATATTTATCCATGAAAGAGTCTTTTACTGCCATGTGGAGGAACTGGTGTTCTTCCTCTCTTTGACAGGAATCTCTCTGTGTCCTGTGCTGAACTCAAATGTGCACACCAGGGGAGTGACTCAAAACTCTGCTTTTTATAGGCTTGGTCACTGAGGCACTTGATTGATATGCCTCAGCTCTCAATAAGAAGCCAAGAGGGCTGGCGCGTTTTCCCCACAAAAGTCACGAGGAAGTTTTCCTGTGCTTAGCGGGGAAAGGAAGGGAGGAGACAGAGGTCTCAGTCCCGCTGGCACCATCTTAACCCATTATAAAAGGGCAGATGGCCAGGCTACTAACACATTTACCTGTGGTGATGGTAAGATGATGGTACCTAGGAAGGGAAATGTGTTGCTTCATTCCCAATCTCGAAGAAGCAGCAATGGAGCAACCAAGAATCCAGTACAGTGACATCCTCCATAGTAGTTTCTCTTACTCCTTTTATATCACTCTCCTGAAGGGCATAATAGACTATGAACATGTGCCTTTTTTAGCTTCTTCTTCTCCTTTATTAAATTACCTGAGGTAGGATGCCATGGGAACATGTTAGGAACTGACATTCTTGCATGGCAGAAGGATCCACTACAAGTCTTCCTTACTCGTCCAACACCAGCGTTACACAGACAGCAGGTGCAAAACAAGCCACTACCAAACAAATCGATGTCAAATATCACAGAGCTTTTTCAACACATCCAGATTTCTATTTGTTCCCTTTGTGGAACAGAGTGGGTGCAGTGCTGCTCTACCTCTCCATGATCTGCCCTGTCTGTGAGAGGGAAATCTAAAACCAAATTGCAGTAGAGATTTGTAATCAGTGGAAACTGGTAAAAAGTGTTGGCTATATCCCAAGTGGTACATTTTCAACATGGCACGTATCTGAAACAAGAAAAATAACAGGCACAGTACCTCTACGGCTGCAGCAGTTTCCAGACAACACTGCATTTTATCTTCTTTTTTTTTTTTTTGCTATACTTTATACAGATTAGGTTTGCATAAATAAATACCATGGTGAACAACTATCAAAGCTGAAGGAGTATAAAGTATCTATTTAAAAAAAAAGGAAACAAACAAACAAAAAATATCTTGATAATAATGTAATAATAATAATAATATATCTATTATTAGCTGTTTTCCAGGCAGCTCCTGGCTAAGGGCAAAGCCAAATTAAATTTTGTAGTAGCAGACTGATGTGTATATACACCTTAGGAGCTATTTTTAACATATGTACAGCTACTATATCTCACATCTGACAGCTTTCTTTGAATCCAGGCTACTCATTGGAAATAAGCAGCTAATTAATTTATCTCGTGAATATCAAACATGCAGTTAGTCACAGGACACTCAGTATTCCAGCCATTACCCACCAATGTAGTCTCCCCACTGCCAACAATGACTCAGGGAAATGAGTCCCGTTTGGTACCCAACCTGCCATAGGAAGAAAGACATAAATGGGTTTACCATATGCTGCTTAATATTGTACTTACAATTCTTTCATCTTCTATGCGTGTGTGCAGTCAGCTAATGGGTTCTCTTCAATCATAACAATGTGAAGGAAGTAATGAACTGTTGAGAAGATTAAATTATATTATAGTCTCAAAGCCCTGAAATTATTATTTCTGTCTAAAGGCAATTCTAAAGAAACACACATGCTTGTGTTTGTCCATGTACGCTGTTAGTAAAACAAGAGGTAATAGACTAAATTGAGGACATCAAGATGAAAGATAGATGCTGGATAAAAAGCTTTGAAACAGTAACGGTGGTTATGCGTTGTTAAACAGATGTGCAAGGGGAGATTGTATAGTCTCTGTCACTGGCACTTGTTAAGGAGAAATGTGACCAGCACCTGGAGAACAGCTCAGGCATAGATGATTGTGTTCTGGAGAGGAATGGTGGGGGTGTAAATTCTCAGGCTCCTGTCTAGAATTATGGCTGCACATCTGTTCCTTCAAAAACCTCATCAAATTTGGCAGCTGTTTTGCCTTTTTGAATAGCAGCCTCAAGTATCAAAAAAGCTTGTAAACTGAACTATCAGATTAAGTTGAAGCACATTTATTTACTGTAAAGCAAATGTCATTACCATTACCCTTGAGATATTTTATGATTAAGTGCAATTTCCCATGCCGACAAACCTAGAACCATTTACAGAAACATTAACTTCCATCTTTCCATGGGTAGTTCCTAAGTTTTAATCTTGGAAAAAATTCTGGGTGAACAGCTCTAAAGATCAGTAAATGTTACTGTAATTGTAGGAAAGACTTGCAAGAAGGAGTCTAGCTCAATTCATTGTAGCACTTATGCAGTACATACAGCCTAGCAATTAGAAATTGCTTCTGCTAGAGTGACATTAGAAGGCATCAAACTGTTATACACCGCTGGAGCATTTGGTCATAAATATTGCAATTTGTGGTAGAATCTAAACTAACAAAGCATTAAAAAGAGGGCAAAAAATTTTCAGTACTTTTTCAAACTCTTCATCTTTGCCTGAGGACATAGTTTTACAGGGAAGATACGAGGTTTAATGATGAACGAGAATTTATCTGTGCTCTAATTTTTATTCAGTTATACTTAATTTCTTCATGTTGTTTAATCTCTGTGGCTTTTGATGGATATTTTTATAAGTAGCTAAACCAAGAGCTCGTAAATAAAGCACAACAACCATTCTTGGAGTTGCAGTAGTAGGCTATTGATTTTTCAGCATTGAGCTGCTAGTTTAAATGGTAGTATGCAAATCAGTTCTTCAGAGTAATCACCAAACAAAGCAGAGGATGAAATACTGCCTTTAAGTGGCTGAATCAAGGTCTTTGGTGGGGAAAAGAGTTCATAAACACTCAAAATGAAATTCCTGAGTGCTCCATTTTTTTTTAAAAACTGCCACTCTGCATAAGTGGGATTTAACAAGCTTGAGATTGTTGGTAGTATTGTGATGTTAGCCCTTTTCTTCCTGTGATTTGGGGTAACCTTGAGGAATATGTTGTAATGCCCCTGTGCTTCCACCAACTCTGGAGCGTAAATCTGGAAAGCTTCTGGTATGGATATCATGGAATGGGGGTTATAAGGAGCAACTCTTGGTCATATGAAGGATCACCATCCACCCCACAAGTATATCCTTTACGTATTGCCTTCCTCCTCCAAGGCTCACATCTCTTACGGACCGCAGCTCTTACGTTTTGTAGTGAAGACTTTGCTGGTACTATATTTTCAGCCATCACTAACTACCAGAACAGACACCGTGATTCCCGCTTGCTAGTATGGACAGGCAGGCTGTAACCAACACTCATGCAACCATGCTACTTTCCAGGTCTAGCCCCACTGGACTGCCAAGGCAGGGATTATGCATTCTCTCTGCATGAATGCGGAGGTGGGAGTCTCCAGTGTGAGCCCCAGCCTCTGCACTCACTTTGAAGCCACTCTGGGACTTGCAGATTACAGTGTGTTTTGCATTCACAGATCGTGGGCCTATCAGTCAGTCTCAATGGTATTATTCAGGAAGTTTAACAGCAACGTTTTTTTGTAGCTGTATTAACTGTAACTGGTCTGAAAGTCAACTCTAATCTCTTAAGGTGATAAATGTAAATAAATGCCACTGCTTTAAAATGCCTTTGAGTTGAGAAAGTAGAAAAATCTCCACAGGTTTGAATATTAATTAACTTTGCTAAAAATGCTTTTGCCTGCCTTTGAGTTGCTCAAAGCCTCCAGGTAAACAGAGGAAACAAAGTGTTACGTCCCGCCCTTGCTCACCAACGCCCTTTATCACTTGAAGAATGCAAGGCTTAGGCAGAGGGTCTTATCATTTGACGCCTCATCGTTTGGGACAAGATAAAGAGGAGAAGACTATTGTCTCTACAGCCACGAGGGAGGATGTGGCCTGAAGGGATCCAAGCCATAAAGATACCAGAGATAATGACCAGCCCTCCCCGAACTGCGCCTGCTTCATAGACTGTTGAATATTACTTTCTCCTCCCAGGGGAGGCATAAGTCCGAGTTAATGAGCCATGCGATGCATGACGTTGTGTGACCTGTAACATGTAAGAAGACTGCGCATGTGCAAAGGGGAGGAGACCTAATTTACATCAGGAGCGGGAGATTCTAATACATCTGTACCAGGCGGTTGAGCAATCCTTTGAATATGTACGTTTTACTGCTTTAAATAAGAGGCCAAAGCTACGGTGTGGTGTGCAAGAGTCCTTAGGGTACCTGACCCTCGCTGCACCCAACTCTATAGAGCTGAAATCACAATAAACAGACCTGCTGCACAATCTATTTTGATTGGGGAGTTTTTCCACGCATCACCTTTTGCTGTAATTTTTTTTCTAAATACAAAGATTGAAGGAAATGTTTTATGAAAACAATTCTCTTTAAATCCTTAAAGGACACTAATTGCTTTTAATTTCAGTGTGTGGTGGTCCTTATCCAGGGGAAGTATGCCGCATGGACTGTAAACCATTTTTACGTCATAAAGCATGCCTGGAGTTAGTTGAACAGCCTTCCTGGCTCTCTGATCTCTGTTATACTTCATCATGATTAAGCATGCAGTGTTTCTCTGCCTAGTCGTCAGGAAAGCTAACTGAGCTCTTCTCTCCTACCTGTCTCGCAGCAGTTGTGTTTCTCTCTGTGTTTGCTGTACCGTTTTTGTAGCAGAGCATTGTTCTGTCTGGGGTAAGTCAGATGGTAGTCACGTGCTGTGCAGACTTATTTTGTGTCTTGTTGCTGTTCCCACAACAGAAAGATCAGCTCCAGTGACAGTATTAGACTCAGCAGCCAGGAGCTGTGTCTCTTATGAAGCTGATGTAAATTGCTCTCTCCTCCTCAGAAACTGCAGAGTTTAATATCCTCTCTATAAAGAGATGACAGTTATGGTTTTCCCATCACACCTCTCCTCTTTACTTGTGCGAAGTGCTGGACTAACAGTGCGCACATTGACGTCTGCCCTCCACAGAGCAGCAATTGCAGAGCAAAGCTTGGCAATGTGCTGGGTCTGCTCATTTAATTCAAGGGTCAACATTTAATTCAAAGTCAACACAATCATCTTAGCTCTTCCATAGAAGGCCAGCCATTTGCCATGTTTTCATGTGTTCGCGTTCCTACCCGCTTTGTGCTCAAATCCTGCTACTGCCTCATTGAAAACCTGAAGATGCATCTCTGCATAGTCATCTCTGTAGGAAATGAGCAGATAGATATTCATCGGTAGGTGAATAAAAATAAAATCAATGCTGTAACCATTTTCTGTGTTGATGTTAGAGTAGTCACTCTATGTCACTCTAATGTCTGCATTACTAGAACACTGATACTGGCAGATTTTGAACACTCAGCTATTGTGTCCTTTAAATCTTCAGTATTTGTTGTTTAGGTCATAGTCCGTTCCTCCTTTTCTGTTTGGAAATTTCCTAAAATATTGTTAGTTATTATCAGAAATAAATAACCACATGCTTAAGCTCTTTACTATGCACCTGGGCAACTACTGAAGTGCATGCGTGTTGAAGTAGATGTTTTCAATCTACTTATAGGAGGCTTTGGAAATCTGCAGATTTAGTTGTGAAACGCAGGCATAGCATGTGGAAAACCATAGGCGATAGGCTGTCATTCCTGTCCATGAAAGTGACTTGGACGTCCTCCCATTCTCAG
>NW_010400452.1:453-17606 GCF_000710305.1 Buceros rhinoceros silvestris | reverse complement strand
TTTGGAAAAGCATCTGATTCTTCTCAGTGAACTCCAACCTTGCTCATAACCTCAGCACAGATTATCATGTTACAATTTGCAGAGACCCCAAATATTTTTCTCACAGTAATAGCTTCCAGTTGCTCTTCAGCCTAAGTAGGATCTGAAGCAGTGACTGGGAAATGAAATTCTCTCTATGCCATTTTCAACCTCTTGAGCCATCTAGCCACTTTCTGCATTTATTTTTCATAAATTTTTTTTTAAATAATTTTTTTTTGCAAACAACTCTTTGAATTCCATCCTAGTGGCATTTTAGAGAATTATTGCAAATTATTCAATTTATATGCATAGTCAAGACTACATCATTATTCCCATATTCTAAGGAAAAAAAACCACTCAGAAAAGAAAGACAACAAAAACAAAGGCAGAAAACAGACCAGGATTCTAAAAAAGTGTTTTTCACTACACTGAAAAAACACTTAAACTCTCTTCAGCAAGGTTATCTTTTTAAGAAAGTAATTGTAAGGAAAGATTCAAAAGACTACAGTAAAACTCAAAATATGCATCGTATTACGAACACTAATTAATGCAAGTATTAATGGTTTGGGCTTCAGATGAGAGGATCTAGCATGATTAAAAATTAATAAAAACTATTACAGAGACTTAGGTACATACCTGAACATGTTCCAACTTAGCAGCACATCATTATTCACAGAATATATTATAGCTGCTTATTTACATCCTGGGAAATTCAAGGCCTTTTAACTACATAGGTGTTGCTTTCCGATACACGTTACTTTGCAGTCCATGCTTCTGATGGGAAAGGTGGAGTAATGCAGGCATAGTTAGTCCCCAGAAAAGTGTAAGGCATGGCACTGTTCTTCCAGCGTATACCAACTGTTTGATGGGTTCAGTGTTCTGCAGTTCTACACCCAATCTTCTGGAAATGTCCGGATGTGAAACCTCATCCTCTTCATTTGGTTTGAATGCACAGTGAACCCAAGCCCAGGCAACAGACTATCCCATTGCTGTTGGAAATGTTGTGGCAATTCAAATTCAGAAACATACTGCTGAAAAAAGAAGTGAGAAAGTATGCAGTGGTAGACCTGAGTTCCCAGCCTGTAAAATGTTAAGATACATGCTCAAAACCTAGGGCAGATTTATCACTGTCAACAAATGTACAAATATTAATTGCATCTTTTTTTCAAATGCAATCAGTTAGAGAAATGAATGAGTTTTCTCCAGTGCTGTGTTAAATTAAATGTATGGACAAACTCCCTTCATTTTGGCTAAGAAGAGAGGGATGTCTGATGCTTTTGGCTTGCAGTATTTGAGCTTGCTGAGACCTGTGAAGAGACACAGAATAAAACCATAACAGAGGAGCAGTTTCAGCAAGCTGCTCTGCATCAGGTTTTGTTTGCAGGAATAGAAATCTAGGAACGGCTCTGTTCCTCTCAGCTGTAAAGGAAAGGCAGAAATGGTGGTTTCTGAGGGATCTGCACTTCTACAGTCTCTGTTCATGGCTGTTGGATAAGGAAGCACTTTTGGAGATGGAAAAGCTGCTATCTGCATCTCCTCAGAAAGGCTTGAGCTGTTCCTGTTTGCTCCTGCAGGCTGGGAGGAGTCTCATGGTCTCATGCCTCATGATATGTAAAAGCCTAGCAAAGGAGCGTAGCTAGCTGCCTGATGCTTACCCAGCGTCAAAGGCAGACACCTATGAAGTACTTTCTCTACACCATGCCCTGGCTTAAGAAGGCTCTTTCCTGGGAGGCAGTTTTGAATTACTTTTTGCTGGCTTTCTGATTTAGTTTACTTAGAAAAACTATTAATTAAAAGTTGGTAAGGTCTTGAATGAGGTCCAGACCAGCTGCTCTGAAGACACAGATGGGCTGACAGGTGATAATGGCCCTTGGCTGCTCCTCATCTGGGCTGAATCTGGGCAGTTGCTTTGCTCTGTAATCATTAGTTTCTGTAAAATAAAGCTATCCTGTCTCCAAAACCAGGCTTTTGAAAAATTAAAGTGCACCTCTAAGACGGAGCTAACACTGTTTATGGAGCTAATTGTCCCTAAGTTCACCTTGGGCCTAATTCGCTTACTGGCTTAATTAACAAAGAGCTTATTAATGTCTAGTGGCAATTAATTTTCAAGGGATTATTTTCTACTAAGAAAATATAGAGTATTAATATTGTACAGCTGTGATTCTGGAGAATCAGCCAGTACGGGGTATGGGGTTTTTTCTTTATGTATCCAGCAAAATGTATTGCTTTGGTCATGTTGTGCTGATTTGCCCTGCAGTTACAATAATTAGTATCTGTATGAAAACAAGAACTGCATACTGCGATTAGGGCTTGTTCGAAACAATGGCATGATAGCTTTTACTGGGCTTGCATAAATCATGATGAGTTGATGAGCAAATAAATGACTTTTGTCAGTTAATACAGTATCCTGCTAACACAAGGTACATTTCTGAATGGCAATGAGCCTATATTTTACAGATTCAAGTACGTTGTTTGGTATTTTAATATTTATATGTGAATGGGAGTTGAAATAAGGACAACAGAGTCTGAGAACCAGCTATAATCCACAAGCTCATGTCGTAACGTGATATTTCATTTCTGTGTAGTTTAATGGGGCGGTCTTACTCCCATGAATATCCGGGGCTCCTGGTAAAGGCCAAGGATTTCTCCAGCCCAGCATCAGCAGTAGCTGCTTAGAGAAACAATGCAAACTCAGGGTATACAGAGACATACCTCTCTGAACAAAAATTCCTTGCTCTCAGCCATGAATGTCTTTTGGGACTTTCTGAACAAATGGAGCCTTTGATAACCAGGAGTCATTGCCAGGCTTTTCTTTTGTCAGTTTGTCTTTTTGGAACACGTTTATACTTTCTATATCAGCACATTCTGTGACAATGAGTTCCCCAATGCAGGCATGGCTTGAAAACATACCGCCTTTCCTTGCTTCTAAAACATGTATGTGTTATTTATTTTGAATGTTCCCGTCTTCTTGCATTGTAAGAATCCCTTGTTCACCTCCATCCTGCCTGAGTCCATCTCTGCCAGCAGCCAACAGGCCAATTTTTTTTCTTAGTTGAAGAATCCCAGTTACTTGTCATAGTTTTCCTCATCTTTGATGATGCGAAGACTGCAGACAAAAAACTCAACAGCCAATGAGACTATTAAACTGGTATTCTTTATTACGACGTTCGGGCACATAGAGAACAAACTCCTGTATATGTGCACCTTGCTCAAGCTCTTAAATTTCGTATATACATTCGTTGCATACACATGTATTAGATTTCCTAACACAGGAGGGACTACTCTAATCACAGGGGGGACTACTCCAATCGGTTCACGGAAATTATTAGCATGAGTCTGCCTTCTGGCTGAGCGTGGGCAGCACTCTCTGGTGGTCGCTACGGGGGTCGTAAGATGAAGGCTCCGCATCTTCCTCTCAGTCGAACTTTTTACCTTTTGACAGGCGCACATGCTCTGTTAGTGGTCTTCACCGTTGAGCGACTCACAGTCGGCCCAAGCTGGTCCTCTTCTTGATTAAGCTAATCTTTAAACCTCAACATCCTTCTTTATACAAAAGAAGTTAGTCAAACTTGCTTGCAACATCCCTATACCATTGTCTCTATTTTCTGTACTTGTTCTCCATACTTACTTAATTATTAGCTAGTTACACAAAGAAAGTTAAAATTTCCTATATCAAAAGGTCCCCTCTATCATTGGTGCTTTCAGAAGTTGACTAGGGTATGTGACAAAGTTGTATAAAACTGGGGAGATGCAGGTGCAAGCTTTGTTTTAGAGAGTCTCTAACTAGCAGATTGCCAGAAGGTAGGAAGAAATATACTGGTCCTTCTCTTCACAGGTTTTTACATTACCAGTTTGTTGTGAAAAGGGGGAAATAAAACCAGACTTCTAAGGCCAACACCAAATACACATGACAAGCAAAATCAGGGGCATGAACAATTTATTCGGGAGATGCAGGTGCAAGCTTTGTTTTAGAGAGTCTCTAACTAGCAGATTGCCAGAAGGTAGGAAGAAATATACTGGTCCTTCTCTTCACAGGTTTTTACATTACCAGTTTGTTGTGAAAAGGGGGAAATAAAACCAGACTTCTAAGGCCAACACCAAATACACATGACAAGCAAAATCAGGGGCATGAACAATTTATTCACAGAGCAACATTTACATCTTCAAGCTTCTGTCCAGGAAAACAACTTGGTCTGTATACCTAGTATTGCAAAAAGGGGGGAAATAAAACCGGTCTTAAGGCTGACACCAAATATGTGAGACAAATAAATTGGGGGCATGAATAATGACGGTTTATTTACAGAGCAACATTTACAAGTTCTTTTGGTATTGCCGTTGATAAATTAACTGCAGGGTTAGTTATGGCTGATTTACCAGAGAGACAGCATAGGTCTGATACCGAAGAAGCTTACAACTTGTCTGTTGTAGCCCGGCTACACGGTAAAATAAGCCTGTTAGATGCACAAGTAGAAATAAGTGAAATTGTTATTATAACCACGCAAAATACACCCGGGGAGAATAGTGTCACTCAGCGTAGGCTGAGGGAGAGAGTCTTACGTACAGGGCATCCCCAGTGGAGGGGTGGAGAGGGGAAGAGAATTCATCAATCCATCCCTCAGTATGGTTCCAGGTCTGCTCTTGTCCCAATTTAGGGTCGATACTGGGGCAGTATTTATACCTAGTTTTTTACATTACATCGTGTATGTGTGTGTGTGTGTGTGTGTGTGTGTGTGTGTGTATGTGTGTGACTGTAGACAAGCTTATCACTTGTGTTATTGCACAAATTCCATCAATTTACACCTGCATGGGTGGAGGTAACAGCTTGATCCGTTCCGGGAGGAAAAATGGAATAATGAGACCACCAGACCTCTGCTCAGCTTGACACTCCTCAAGGACATTCAGATAACACCTAACACCAGATATGGATCTAGTGATAGTTGTAGTTCTGATTGCCACTTCAGCCAGGGCCGAACTTTATCGACAAAGAGCTCACAGGCATCCAGCTGCATGGTGTACACAGCTGATGCGACTTGGGCTTTGCGCTGGGACTGTCCTCTCTATACAGATACTGATCATTGCCAGAGGCAGGACTCGCAGTTGGATGGACCTTTACTTCTACTGTACCAGTTCCATGTTTTCCTGTTTTTCTTGACCTTCTACTGGTTCTATAGATTGCCTCTCACGTTCCTGGTATGTTTGGCAATGTTTATATAAGGCTTTTTTCCCCAACCTTATTATTGTTATATATGCCTTCAGTTGTCTTGTTTGAACAAGACTTCCGTATGTTTGAGTGTAATGTTTTACTTCTGTTACCTTTATTCTGTAGTTTACTGTGCCGAAGGTTGGGGGGGGCATGGTGGGGTGGTGTAGAAGGGAGCTGTTTAATCCATTCAGGTTTATTATGCAAACATAACAGAGAAGGTTTAATATACACTATATTGCAAAATAAAACCAATATATTCAGCCAGCATGTAATTGCGTTTAAATTTATATCTTGACTGGCACTGTGAAGTATGTCCTAACAATGAGTCAGTGAATTTTACATATCATCCCATTGTTATTAATAACCCCTATTTCTATAATGTCTTAAGTCCTAATTAGTATCAAGCATTCAAAAGTTGTATATATTGGGAACAGATCGTGTCTGTAAGGGTGCAGTCAGTAGTTGTTTTGCACTGCATGGTAATTTCAGGACAGACAGCAGTGAGTATGTAATTCTCCAGTGGTTTAAAGTGCAGGAGTACATGAGGCAATGCATTATCATTAGACCTGATACATTGACGAAATGCTGCTTCAAACAATGTTCTTATTAATTATCAAGCGGTATTTGCATGTAACACAGGTGGAAGCTGTTGTACACATCAGCAGGAGTGGCCAGAGTTGAAGCCGTGGATTTGTTGTAGCAGGTGCCCGAGAGGACAAAGCTGTAGGGTGTATGTTGTCTTGAGGAATGGCTGCCTCATCCCCATTGCCTGGCTCAGGAATGGCACAGGCCTCTTTGAGCAGTGTGCTCGGGCAGCTGATGCCATCAAAGCTAACTGTTGGCTCTCCCTTTCCATGACATGATTTGGTCTAGCAGGGAAGGACCAGCCCTCTGGTCACAACCTCGCTTCTCTGTGCTATTCCCGCTTGTTGTTAAATGAAGTCATGCTTGGGGATCTGGTCAGGATTTGGAGAGTGAGCATGGGTTTGTCATTCTCCTCGTGTGGATTACAATCTGAAGCATGGCATGTTAATTTTGTGCTAATTTTCCCTTGCTGTTTCTGCACATAGTTGAAAACAATAACTCCCATGAGTGTCTCTGAGAAATACAGACACACTTATGGACAGAATACAAACCCAATGTTCCAGCAGTCCTGCAGGGAAAATGATTTACTGCTGGGTGGATCCTTTTAAGTGTTCTTCCTGAGCAGTACAAACACAAAAATGGACAGTTTATTCCTGTGACACGTTTTCATTTTAAGACTGTATAAACAATACTCGCTGCTTAGTTTCTAGGAAATTAAACATGTGAGGTATAGTATGCAGCACTTTGACTTCCTTTTATTTAAGTGCAGGCATCTAGAAATGGTGAAAAATAGTGAGGACAAAATGTCATCTTTAGAGCTGAATTAAGCTCTTCAGGACTCAGACTGCCCCTCATGTTAAGAAGTGTTCAGCATGAAGAGACACTGGCTTCTGTTTCAACAGAAGTAAGTTGGGCTAACCATATGCTGAGTGCCAGCAGTTCTGCAACAGCGTTTTGTATACGTATGTATAATAAGTGCTAAGGCTGTTTTTCCCTTGGCCTGCAAATAGAGCAGCACATGTGTGCAAGTCCCTAAAAGGCACTAGGAGTCGGCTGCCATTGTTGTCAGGGGCTGTGTAACATGTTACAGCTGAAAAAGGCTATTGTCTTCCTGTCCTTGGGCAGTGAGCAGATTTGCCAGTGTGCTGAAGATTGCATAGGAAGGAGCTAATTACTCCATTTCATCCTGTTTTCTTGGATATTTTCCCAATTTCTCTCACAGAGTCATCTTTATCCTTGCTCTGTTCCTCTCAGAGGAGACCACGGAGGCCAGTGACCACATATGCTCCGCAAATCGTCAGTGAGATCTGGCACACCGTGGCCTCTTCAGCCAGGTGAGAGGTTAGTCACACCTGTGTACGTGCTCTCCCTGGCCCCTGCAGAGTCAGCTCCTGGACACAGATGAACACTTCCCCAGGGATGTGAAATCAATAAATCAAAAATCTTTGGTTGCCTTATGTGTAAATGCAGTCATGCAGCCCAGTCATCAATGTCGAAGGGCTTTGTGAAATCCTCTGAATGTCCCTGTTGTTTGTGTGATGTATATTAGGGGCAAGTCAAGCACAGGGATTCCGCACTCCCAGCTGACACCATTGTTGTCTGCTAAGAAACGCAGGCATCTCCTTGAACGGAGACCATGAGATAACCTTGGTTGTTCCCTGATGGGATTATTCCGAAACAGAATAACCAAAGTCTCCTTATGTGTATATAAGTGTGTATGTCATAGTAGTTGGTACAGAAAAAGAGGATGACTTGCATGGCAATCCTTGCACGCTCTGTGCTAATTTGGTCCAAATCCGGGACAAGAAGTCAGGGAGTTCTGGACAGTTCTTCAGTGTGACCGTGACTACGAGAAGCTGCAGAAAGCGGTGATGTGTAAATAAATAGCTGTGTCCTTTGGACCTGCTCCAGCTACTAGAGAAACCAGGTGTACTTTGCAAAACGGACATGACTGTAGTCTAACCGTGCCTGCAATTCATGCTACTGCCCGTGGCCTAAAAAGGCAGTGGTACACGAGGCAGCATTTTCCTGAAGAAAAGCCATAAAAAAAATTAGTTTTACTTTACTTCATAGAACACAGTTCTGTTGAGTCAATATCAGGGAGAGCCACACCGTAGCTGGTTCCCTTGGTATGGCTGCTTTTTCTGCAAGGAAGAGAGGTCCTTAGTGCTAGACACAAGGTGGGGTGGGGGCGAGTAGAAATCCGAAGTCTGTGTTTGGCTCTATGGACTGCATGGGATTTACAGAAATTAATTCTGTAGCTAAAACAATCTCTGGATCCAGTTCCAGTTTCTCTAATGTAAATTTCATTATAAGGACTTTGATAAGAACATAACTTTGAATGTCATCTTGGTGTGAAGAATACAGGAAGACAGGATGTTTTGTAGTTTAGCCCCTACTCCCCTTGTCTTGTCCAGTCAATAACATTAGAAGCAAAGGTTTTTTGCCATTTCTGGAAATCAATTGTTTTGTATTTCTGGAAATCTAACAGCTGGACAGGGGAACATTACAGTATGAAGAGGGTTGTTTTCGTTATTTGATTTTTTTTATTTGCTTTTAATTTGTTTGTTTTCCAAGGACAGTTTTGATCTTTTTCAAAAAGTTGTTTTCCCATTTGAAAAAAGCCTCTGGTTTGGTTTTTAATTTTTTAATTTTAATTTATGTGATTGCATTCACTTATCCCAGAGAAATTCTCTGAGGAGAATGCTCATCCTGGCAGTGAGAGCTTGCTATTTTGTCTGTTAGAATAACATAATACCCAAAGCAGCACTCATTGCTGCATGAGGACCACAAAGTACTGATGCGTGGAAAACCCCCACAATCAAGATAGATTGTGAAGCAGGTCTGTTTATTGTGATTTCAGCTCTATAGAGTCGGGTGCAGCGAGGGTCAGGTACCCTTAAGGAGGCTTGCACACCACACCGTAGCTTTGGCCTCTTATTTAAAGCAGTAAAACGTACATATTCAAAGGATTGCTCAACCGCCTGGTACAGATGGATTAGATTCTCCCGCTCCTGATGTAAATTAGGTCTCCTCCCCTTTGCACATGCGCAGTCTTCTTACATGTTACAGGTCATACAACGTCATGCATCGCATGTCTCATTAACTCGGACTTATGCCTCCCCTGGGAGGAGAAAGTAATATTCAACAGTCTATGAAGCAGGCGCAGTTCGGGGAGGGCTGGTCATTATCTTTTGTATCTATGACTCAGATCCAGTTAAGCGACATCCTCCCTCGTGGCTGTAGAGACAATAGTCTTCTCCTCTTTATATTGTCCCAAACGATGAGGCGCCAAGTGATAAGACCTTGTTTACCTAGAGCTTTTAGCAACTCAAAGACAGGGCAGGCAAGGCATTTTTAGCAAAGTTAACTAATATTCAAACCTGTGGATATTTTCTACTTTCCCAACTCAGTACGGGACAAATGTTACAATACCATACTTCACAGTATCGAGGAGAGAAAGCAATAGTTCTCCACACTTTACAGAAAGCAGGAGCTGAAATTAATGGTTATCTGGATATGTTCCTTTAAGACTAATGCATTTTTATCTGAGAATCACTGAGTTTCAGCAAGTAGCTGAGGTGTGAGGGTCTTTAGACTTTACTTTTAGGTTTTAGTCTTTACTGGAGCTGAGCATGTAGTTTTAAAGTTTAATAGAACTTTAACTTTGCGGGTATGTGTTATGCAGGCTTTACTTTCACAGAGCACTACAAATACGTATCTGAAGCTGTGCAGCAGGTGAGCAGATCTGGATGTGAAACCCAGATCTTTTGCCTGAACCTTCATTTGTACACAATTCATTTTGTCCTTGTTATGAGCTTACCAGAGTATTGATTTAGACAGGGCTTATGCCCCCTAAGTGTTGCACTTACTGGTCAGGTCAGACTTGGAAAAGAGGTGGTATTTACAAGGCCGATGTTTCTTCTTTAGTCTACTACCTCTGTCCTCTTTGTTTGAATGGGCCGTGCCCCTCAAAGTAAAGTTCTTCCCTTTCCAAATGTTAAGAGGTGAGAAATACAGGTGAGAAAATGCAAATATGCTGTCAAATACTCTCTCCTCTTCACCACCTCACCCTACCATATCCCATTTTCTTCTTCCGGGTAAATCTACCTGGCAGGTTTCCTTCTGTCACTGCTGGCTTTGTTATATGTGCCACAAAGTGCCAAGAACACAATTCTAAAAACATCTTTGTTGGCTAGGGCTGGCACTGCCACCAGTGCTGTGGTTCCTATCTCCTTCTGATTAAAGCTACTGCCTTATGAAGTGTTGACTTAGGACCTGTCACAGTATCGGAAGTTTGGCTGTTGTAGGATGGGCTGTCGGTGGCCACAGGATAGGAGAGAATGGATCAGATAGTGGCTCGTAAAGCATATGAAGCCAGCTTTACAAGGTGGGTAGCAATAGATCAAAAAGAAGTGAAGTACCAGGGTGAAGACAAGCACTGCCAAAAAACATCGCAGCACCCTGCATCATTTTGCACATCTCCAGAGGATCATACATTTTAAAACAAGTAAAATTGCTTGTGGTGTCAAACTGAGCTGCCTAGGTTTCAGGAAAAGTACTTCCTCAGTGAACATTACGGGCTGTGCTCAGGCTTGCAGCATTCTGTGCTCAGCATCCAAATGCTGAATATTTTATTCAGGATGGTGTTTCCTTCTTGAGGAAGTAGACTAGAAAAGGTCCCAGTGTGTTGCTTCTGGTTACTCACTTACATTGAGATTAGAACAAGAGAGTATCCAACACCATTAGTTTGCTTTAAAACTTTCTGAACCTGGCAGTGTGCCCTCCTTGGTGCTAGCACTCTTCCAATTGTGAAGAAAGCCTGAGAGGCTTTCTGCACCTGGCAGTCTGGCAGTCAGGTATTCCTGCCTGAGCACTGAAGTTACAATAAGGGTAACACCTCGGAGGTTATGGAAGGGCATCTGCCTTCCTCTTTTTGTTATAACACATTTTCTTGAAGTCCGTCCTCTCCATAGCGTTACATATCCACATGTACAGGAGGGACTCTGAAGGACTCCAGCGAGCTGTTTCTGTGACTGGGAGAAAAGAAAATCAGAAAAAAAAGAAGTTGATTCTTGGAAATTACAAATTGTCACTGCACAAAAGACAAGGGCCTTTTAAATGTTCAGAGAAACAGCAAGAACACCTGGCCTCAAAGTACACGCATTTGGCACGACTCAAAGAAAACCAGCACAACTTAGGAACCTCAGCCAAGCTGTTCTGATTTTCTCTAGAGGAATGTGCTGGTTCATTAGCTCAGAAGCCAGTCCTAATGGAAAGTGTATTTCGTAGTTTTAAAGTTGGATAAACCTTGTGGGTGAGCTTGTCAATAGATGAGGGATTTTAGCTTTATGGTGTCTGCTTTGCTACTGGGAAGACCTTGAATTTCTCTTTTTTTTTCTTTTTTTTAGGGTTCCCTGGTCTCATATTAGCGTTTGTAGCTTTCTGCTGCAGATATGAACATCAGTTCAGGCTCACTGACAATTCATTTCTAGGTTCAACACAATTTCCTTTCCAAGAACAAATTTTTCTGCCACTGACACAAAAGCCCATTTGGTGGTTGATTTTCACTCCTATTATTAGAATTGCAGAAGTCTAAAAGCTGTCCTCCTCTGGACACCTGACTCTTATTCTGTCTTGGTCTTTTTGTCTTCCTTTACAGCTGTTGAGAGACCAGGGTTCTATCCAAGAATTTACAGAGGAGTGAAATATTGTAGTAAAGGCTTCTCGCAATTCTTTTTCCACTTACTGCATTTACTTCATTGAGTGGTGGGTGTATTTTTTAAAAATTATTATTATACATGTCACTGGATTTTACTTTCATAATTTTTACAGTCAGTCTCTATCATACAAGTACTATGTAAGTTGATGAAAGCACAACAGCATACATTTTCTGCTAGTTTTAAGGAGCAGATTTTTTTCTCCAAATACTCTGATGCCAGTGCATGAACTTCTTTCCTCTGCTGTTTCTGCTTCTCAACTTAACTTTTGTTTTCCTCAGTACATCCCACAGGATTTAATCTTTCCTGCTCACAGTTTACTTTACAAGTGCCTGGTGAATGTGTGAATCTGAATAAATTCTGCAATAATTTTAAAATACATTTTCAAGATTCATGTTATGATCTTGATGGGAAATCAAATAGTAAAACAAGGGAACTGGAAGTATATAGTGGTTCCAGAGTGGTTAGTGGTAAAGTACTTCTCACCCAATCTAGATTAGCTACATTTTAGGTATTCTTTTTTTCTTTACAATCAATGGGAGTATTTAGTGATTTATTAATCTGAACTTTTAATTTTTTTTTTTTTAATAAGGAGAAGAAGTAGGATTAGGATCAGGCAAAATTTTTTATCATTGCCAATGATGGGAATCTGAAGAGCTTCTTTTAGATAGTCGTCCAAAGTTACGTGGAATGAATGCTGTGTGCTACAACATACTTACATAGATAATTTTCTTCTGGAGATATATGAGGTTTACTGGCAGGAGCTGGATGCTTCTGCTGGAATTCTCCTAGTGGGAGATAGGTGTGTGTGGAATTTGCAGAGATACGTATTTGTAGATGAGTGTGTAGAGCACTCAATATCTGTCTTTCTGCTTACTCCTTTCTCCATACTGAAAAAAGGTGATGCAGCTTTCCCTAAACTTATTAAACACCCTCTCTGCATTAAAATAGGGGCCCCACCATGCATTCTTCAACTTTTCACCTAATTTCTTTTTAGATTCTTAAAAGCATTAGCAAGTGAAAAATCCGCGTGTGTTACTGCATAACCTTCCTTATCAGAAGGGCTGAATCTTTGGATTCACACTACAGACTGCTGCTTGAGTGAGCAAGAAAAAGCAGTAGCAGAAGGTCATCTAATATGCAAGGAGGTGCTGAAGGTGGCACAGGACAGTAGTGAGTTTCACAAGATAGGAGCCAATAGCTCATACATTTGGCACCTCTGAGGACCTGCTCTCTACTCCAGAGGAAGGAGCCTTCAGAAGAGTCTGTGTCTCCTCATCCTCCGTGGTATCCACCTGTACCAGTGCAGTTCCTTGTCGCAGTTCCATTTTTCACACGTCTGAATTTTCACAGTCTTGGCCCCTCGTTCCCAGCCTCTCTTAGGATCCTGGGAGTGCTGGTCTTTGGCGAGTGGGAATACGTGAAGCTGATGCACAGTTTCAGACTGAACAACAATGGGAAAAGGGACGTTGTTGTTTAAACCCAGCTGGCACTAAGCACCACACAGCCACTTGCTTCCTTCCCCTCCGAGGGGGCAAGGACAGAAAGATAAAAGGAAAGCCAGTTGCATTAAAGAGAGTTTACGTTTAACAACACAAAGAGAAACAAACCAATAGTAATTACAGTGATAAAGCAAGCAATATAAAACTACCCAGCCACACCAAGCCACATCAGTGCCCTGGCCACTAGGTCCCCTTATAGATACTGGGCATGACATCAGTATGGTACCAAACGTGCCATCGGCTGGTTCTGTCTGGCTAACCTGGCTGTGGAAAGTAGCCTCCTCTCAGCTGAACCCACAACATTATCCACCCCTTATTTTACACCACCCACATCGTACCCAGATCCACTACTTGACCTGTTCTGTACATACACGTATGCACAGATACCATTCCCTTAGACTATGGGCCATTCCTCTAACGTGTCCTTGAGTTAATGTAATGCATGACTATCGAGCTCCACCTGTCATAACAGTCTCAGGGCAGAAAAGATGGTGTCAGATTGTTGGAACCTGCATCCAGAGCTTGAGGCTAGCGTATCTCACATGGCCCACGCTCATGATCTGTAGGTTGAAGATGTTGGTCTTGGGGAAATTGCTGGGCACCAACTGATGAAGCCAATTGGAGTTCCATCACCGCTGTCCCTCGTTCAGTTTCTGAAGTCTATTCCTCATTGATTTGTATTTAGTCATTAATATCATAAATTTTAATTCACTGGCTGTTCTCACCCAAATTTAAAACCCCTTGAGGTGTCACAGAATCATCTGGTTGAAAGAGACCTTCAAGATCATCGAGTCAGGCCATTCACCCTGAATGGCAAGGGACCTTAAACCATGTTCTTCAGTGACACATCTACACATCCTTTAAACACTTCCAGGGATGGGGACTCCACCACCTCCCTGGGCAGCCTGTTCCAATGCTTCACAACCCTCTCTGGAAAGAAGTCTTTCCTGATACCTAACCTAAACCTCTCGAGGCACAACTTAGGGCCATTTCCTCCGGTCTTGTCACTTGTCACATGGGAGAACAGACCAACCTCCACCTCTCTATAACCTCCTTTCAGGTAGCTGTAGAGACCAATAAGGTCTCCCCTCAGCCTCCTCTTTGCCAGGCTAAACAACCCCAGTTCCTTCAGCTGCTCCTCCTAACTACTCCGCCTGGTCACCCTGTTTCTGATACAAACCAGGATGGCAGTGGCCTTCTTGGCCACCTGGGCACACGCTGGCTCATGTTCAATCGGCTCTTGACCAACACCCCTACGCTCTTTTCAAACCGGCAGCTTTCCAGCTACTCTTCCCCAAGCTTGTACCATTGCAGGGGGGTTTTGCGACCCAAGGGCAGGACCTGGCACTTGGCCTTACTGGGCTTCATACAATTGGTCTCTGTCCATCGATCCAGCCTGTCAGGATCCCTCTGTAGAGCCTCCTGACCATCAAGCAGATCGACACACCCACCCAACTTAGTGTCATCTGCCGACTTACTGAGGGTGCACTCAATCCCCTCATCCAGATCATTGATAAAGATGTTAAAGAGAACAGGCCCCAATACTGAGCCCTGGGGGACACTTGTGACTTACCACCAACTGGATTTGACTCCATTCATCTCCACTCTCTGGGTCTGGCCACCCAGCCAGTTTTTTAACCAGTGGTGAGTGCACCCATCCAGGCCATGGGCAGCCAGTTTCTCCAAGAGAATGCTCTGGGAAACAGTATCAAAGGCCTTGCTAAAGTCCAGGTAAACAACATCCACAGCTCTTCCCTCATCCACTAAATGGGTCACCTCAGCTGCCGACTTACTGAGGGTGCACTCAATCCCCTCATCCAGATCATTGATAAAGATGTTAAAGAGAACAGGCCCCAATACTGAGCCCTGGGGGACACTTGTGACTTACCACCAACTGGATTTGACTCCATTCATCTCCACTCTCTGGGTCTGGCCACCCAGCCAGTTTTTTAACCAGTGGTGAGTGCACCCATCCAGGCCATGGGCAGCCCCCAGGCTGACGGGGCCGAATCACCTGGCTGTCCTGTATGTGCCGATGGCACTCAAGACGATCTGCTCCATAACATCCCCTGGCACTGAGGTCAGTCTGACAGGCCTGTAGTTCCCTGGGTCCTCCTTACAGCCCTTCTTGTAGGTGAGTGCCACATTTGCTAACCTGCAGTCAACTGGGACCTCCCCTGTTAGCCAGGACTGCTGGTAGATCATGGAAAGTGGCTAGATGAGCACTTCTGACAGACCCCTTAGAATTCTTCGGTGGATCCCATCTGGCCCCATAGACTTGTGCACATTTAATCGGTGCAGCAGTTCAGTTACTGTTCACTCGTGCAATATGGGGCCTTGATTCTGATCCCCGCCTCTGTTTTCTGGTTCAAGAGGCTGAGCACTCAGTGAGCTGGTCTGAGGCACAGACTGAGGCAAAGAAAGCATTCAATACTTCAGCCGTATTGTCATCCTTGGTTTCGCCCTGCATCCAGCAAAGGATGGAGACCCTCCTTAGCTTTCCTTTTGCTCCTAATGCATTTATAGACACATTTTTTGTTGTCTCTTATGGCAGTGGCCAGACTAAGCTCAAGCTGGGCTTTAGCCTTTCTAATCTTCTCCCTGCATAGTCTCACAAAACCCTTATAGTCATCCTGAGTGGCCTGCCCCTTCTTCCATAGGCCGTAGTGTTTCCTTTTCTTCCTGAGCTCCAGCCAAAGCTTTCTGTTCAATTAAGCTGGTCTTCTACTGCATCAGCTCATCTTAAGGCTCACTGGGACAGCCTGCTCCTAAGTTTGAAGATTTCTCTCTTGAGGATTGTCCAGCCTTCCTGGACTCTTCTGCCCCTCAGGACTCTCTCTCAAGGGACCCTACTGACTAGTCTCCTGAAAAGGCCAGCCTGCCCTCTGCAAGTCCAAAGGTGAAGAACAGGGAGCCTTTCCTGGTTGGCTCCCTCACCAGCTCTGTGAGGAAGTTGTCTTCCACACACTCCAAGATCTCCAACACTGTTTCCTCTCTGCTGTATTTTATTTCCAGCAGACATCTGGTAAATTGAAGTCACCCACAAGAATGAGTGACACCGATCGTAAGACTTCTCCCAGGTGCTTGTAGAATATTTCATCTGCATCTTCATTCTGGTTGGGTGGCCTATAGCAGGCTTCCACAGTGATGTCTGCCCTGTTGGCCTTTCCCCTTTAGCCCATAAACACTCTACCCTTCTGTCACCATTGTTGTTCTCAAGACAATGAAATCTCTCCCTGACATACAGGGCCACTCCCCCACCTGTTCTTCCTGGTCTGTTTCTCCTGTAGAATTTGTAGCCATCTACAGTGATGTCTGCCCTGTTGGCCTTTCCCCTTTAGCCCATAAACACTCTACCCTTCTGTCACCATTGTTGTTCTCAAGACAATGAAATCTCTCCCTGACATACAGGGCCACTCCCCCACCTGTTCTTCCTGGTCTGTTTCTCCTGTAGAATTTGTAGCCATCTTTGTGGAGGCACCCACAAAACAGACAGCAGCAGCTATCTGAAAAGCGTGGGTTTATTGACATCGAATTTGCCAACATGCTGACTGACCAAATTAATTACAGGTTCAGATGTCAGTTTTCTTCCTGGTTTGTTTCTCCTGTAGAATTTGTAGCCATCTTTGTGGAGGCACCCACAAAACAGACAGCAGCAGCTATCTGAAAAGCGTGGGTTTATTGACATCGAATTTGCCAACATGCTGACTGACCAAATTAATTACAGGTTCAGATGTCAGTTTGGAATGTGTTACTGCACAGCAGATTCCTGAACACTGGAGAACACACGGTAACAGCGTATCAGCACGTTAATAAGCTCGTTAAGGCTTTAGTTGGGCAAAGGAAATGATAACACAAACTATATATGAAAGGGATAGAAACAGAAAAGGTTTAATACTAAAATACCCCCAAAATAAAATCATTTTCAAAGTTAAACAGGACTGGAAAAGAGAGAGAGAGATAAAGGGAGAAATTAATAAGCAAATAGATAAACATATACAGTTACACATAAAATCTCCCGATCGAAACGATCCCCGCTTACAAACAAATTCCCCTGCCCCACAATGGTTTGCCACGCCAGTGAGGGGGGAGGGGAAGGAAGAGTCTCCAGTCCGTTCCACTGAC
>NW_010400452.1:0-222 GCF_000710305.1 Buceros rhinoceros silvestris | reverse complement strand
TTTTTTTTTTGAACTTTCCTTTGCCAAAGGTAGATTTCCCAGGCTCTCCTCCAACACATCTGCGCTGTGGGCCGGCGGCGTCCCAAGAGAATATCTTCAAATACCCTGCCGCGTTGATGCCTGCCTCTTGCGCTCAGAGATAAGGGCGTATCGCTGGGTCGATCCGTCATGGCAAAACAGTTCGAACACCACCCCCGCCGGGGATCAGCTGAGACGGAAAAA
>NW_010400451.1:143191-160576 GCF_000710305.1 Buceros rhinoceros silvestris | reverse complement strand
GGAGCAGCCGCGATGTCGAGGAGCAGCGGTCCCGCCCGGTGCCAGGAGCCGGGAGGAGCCGTGTTTGACTTTCGCAGCGCGTTCGAACGGGAGTTGAAACGCTGCCGCCGAGTGAAGCTGTGCTGGCGGGCAGGAGGTTGCTGTCACCGGCTTTAGTGTTGCGGTTGTCGCTTTCCATATGCCCGCCTTTACCGTGCATTATGATTTCAGATAATTAGTAGTTTATCTTCTCATCCTGCTATCAAGTCTTCTTCCCTTGCTGAACAGGTTACTGAATGGCAGCACTTTCCCACGCAGGCTGGATTGTAGTGCTGGCTGCTTGCTCCCTATCTCCGGTTTTCAATTCCTTGCTCTCTTGTGCCAAAAAAAATAAAATCCCTGGAGAAAACCATCTGCCTGGGCTCACGTTAGTGGGACGTGTCTCCCCTCAGTGTTCTGCTCTGAACGCTGTGGTCACAAGCTGTCCCCAGACGCCAGCCCTGCCCTGCGGCTTAAAAGTATAGTTTTAATGTTCTCAGCTCCTTTGCCAGGTATGATTAAAAAAAAAAACCTGGTGCTGGTGTGCTCCTGGTAGTTTAGCTCTTCTTTCGCTCACATCAGTAGGCTTGATAACTCTTCAGCCAGCTGTTTGTCACTTTTTGAACTGGAATCCTTGTTCGATGCTGGCATTGGTAGAACTATGCCAGCAGAGTATCTTTTGTGCTTGGGGAGAGTGCTGTTCTTGTAGGAGAGTGGTTTTAAATTAAGTTTCAACCCTTTTATTCAGGGTTTAAGGAGTTGGGAGAGGTCTACAAGTGTGAAGTTTATCTTCAAAATGTTCTTGATGTGGTTCTGTGTAAACTTTGAAGCACACGTAGCATTTCTGGTTGACGTATCTAGTCCATTTTGGAGGCTTTGTCAAAACATTGTTTTTGGAGCTGATTCTCCTTGCCTCAAGGATGATGTTACACGTGTTTGTTTCTTCTTTTTGGTGGCTTGTCCTCGAAATATTCTCAGGCTGTCCTTTAAAGAAATGTGAGTTTGATGCCACTTGGAGCTGTCTGTGTTAAAGACACCTCCTCTACTAAGAGTAGTGAAAGAACATGAGCTGCGTGGTTAAGCTACTGAAACTGTCTTACCTCTTCGGAATGTTAACTGTTGGTCTGTAGAGTCTTTGGGACAAAAGTGTTTCAGCAGCCTTAAACGACGTGCTCTTTATTCTTTGGTTACATGTAAAGAGCTAAAAAACAAACTTGAGGCGGCTGGTGACTGTGTGTGACGGAGAGTTATTGCAAAAATTAAATCTGCTGTGCTAAGACAGTAGAAAATACCAGCAGTAATTTAGATAGATGATGCTGAGTGACTTTATTACGAGAATGCAGAATGTGGTCAGTTTACTAAACTTGAAGAAACATGTTTTCTGAAATAGCCATGTCTGAAAGAACGAGCTGGTGGCATCTCACGAGTATGAACCATTAAAAATAAAATGGAAGTACGCTGAGGTAGAGCAGTCTGAAAAGCAAAATGGATAGCACAGGCTGAGATAAAAGAATAACTTCTGGGGCAAGGAGGAGGAAGCTCTATTAACTGTCACTTCATTAAAAAAGAAAACCCAATTTTTCTTGCATTTTCCTTTTCCATGGAAATGAACTAATTTTGCTGAGAAAGCAGTGCAGCTGTTAATAAGGAAGTTGGAAAACCTGGGTTTTTTTCCCATTAAAAATGATGCACATGTAGTCTCAGGTCCACACACTCTTGGGTGCTGTAGACCTGAGATTTAAAAAAGAAAAAGACAAGAAAACCCCCCTGTGAAATAGGTGTAGGCGACTGGGACACTGTTAACAGCCTCTGGATTGCAGTTTAGCAGACAATGGGAAATATGGAAAACCCCCTAAGTGCAACAGCGTCACAAGAAGCCCGGCAGACAGAAAGATAGTGTTGTAATTCATTGATTTGTCTTTTGCCCCCACCTCTGATTATGCACATTAATATTATTTTAATGAATGGCTAATCTAAAACAGTGCACACCAAACATGTCTGAGTGCTGCCTTTGTTCCTGAAAGAGCAGCTGACGTACATGGCTTCTTGATCTTCTGTTTGGTAGTATGTTTCTTTTACATTTTCTTCTTAGGGAAGAAGGGTGTGTTGTTTTTTTGATGGTGTTGGATTTTTGGTTTTTTGTGTTTCCCGCCGTCCCCCCGGCCCCCCCCGAATCATTGAGCTGTATCTGCCATAGAAAATCTAAGCTCAGAGGTCTGGGCTCACCTGCAGGCATTCAGTGGATGTGTGAAATGAGCCAGTTGTCAGACCAAACCAAGGGATTCTTTTGAGCAGAAAAATATGCAAAGGATGTAAATGAAGTGAAGGAGAAAACAGATCCTGAATATTACGACTGAGGTTTTTAGAGGAGACTTCTTTGTATTTTGAATCTACTGCTTAAGTGCAGAGGAGATTGCGTATACTCCTGTTTAGAGCAGCTGTGTCTGGATTATGTCTGATAATCTTCTCTTGGCATAGTTTGCTTTATTAGTTTGCATTTAGTGTTGTATTTATGAAAATAGCACATATTAAATAAAACTAATCCCAGTGAAGCAATCTAGTTTTTCACATTGGTCTTTCATTGCAAACTTTCTTGGTCTTCTCTTGGAAGTCCTGATTTTACATCAGATCTCAATTAAATTTCCTGTTCTGATCATCCCTGCCTTTCAGTTCTATAGGAACTGCTATCTCAGCACAGCTTGGAAGGGTCATAACAAAGGAGGACCCTGCTGAGAATGGATCACCCGGTCACGCGTGCTCTGTCATCGGTTCCTTTGCTCTGCTTGCATCATTATCCCGAGACATACTCCAGACCCTTTCACTTGCTTGCTTTTATGACATCTTACTTCGTCCCCAGCTCCTACTGTCTCAAGATAGTGGTGGTTCTCTTCTAGTTTTCCTGCTCCTTGTTTTATATCAGCTTATGTTCTTGTCTCAGTGCTGTTGTATTCCTAACTTCCTGACCTACTTTATCCATCTGGTAACTGTAGTGAAAGCTGTGTCTCTTTGTCTCACACCTTGCCTGTCTTGTTCGCTGTGTTGATGTCTGAAATGCTTTGCTGTTGCAAGGATGTTGGCAGTTGGGATCTTCCCTCATTCCTGCACAGGATGCTTGCCTGTCACATGACAGCATAGCGTTTTTGTCTTAATGTGCTTAAGGTGTCTTGGGGCCTGATCTGCAGTATCTGTGTGAGGTTTGGCTGCCTCCCGTATGTAGGAGAGTGAGTTAGGTGATCTCTGTGCTCTGAGGAGTTAGAAGAGCTTGCTTAGCTGTTGACTTCTCTGTCAGAATAGTTGGACCATTGGAATACTGCTCATTGAACTTAATAGCATCCCTGTGTTGCCAGCAAAATTGAAGTTCTAATACTGTCCACCAAACTGAACTCTGCTGGCATCCAAGTGGAAGAAGCAAACAAGGAGAATGAACGTTAACAAGAATGGAAATGAAAACATGTTCTTGTGCGGTATGTGGAAATACCCCTAACCAGAGGTCTGGTAGTCAAATGCCAGGGCTGCTTCTTTGTATTTAAAGGATTTTTCCCTCCAGTGCAATAGCTTCAGCTTATCTTGGTGTTCTCCTGTAAGGCTGAGTGCAGTCCCACCAGCTCCTTCTGTCCCAAGGGTGAAGGTCTCTGGCTGGAGCTCCCTACGTTGCGCTGTTCATTAGTACTCTTAGGAACAGGGTCATTGTCCTGCTGTGTTGTGACAGTGTCATGAAATGGTTACAGAATTGAAATCCTGCCTGTCTTTATGTAGATCAAAATGGAAAGTAACAAAATTGGACATTAAAAGTGTAGTAGTACAGGTTATAAAGGTATAAAGATCTTAATAAAAATGTAATGCTTCAAGAAGAATTTAGGTATATAAGTAGTATGAACTCCTTTGCTCTAGCTGCAGTTAGTCAGGGAGCGACCAGTGCATGTAGTGTTGGAACAAAATAAAATGCATTAAAAATTTGGGTAACAACACTAAGATGAAAGAGTCTTTGTCACAGAAGTTGCTTCCTTTTGTTAAGACTTAAGTTTGGGGTTTTTAAAGCTGTAGTCGATGGCTTAATAGCAGAGAAAACTTTTAAGCTTTCAGTCTTCTTCTGTTGTTAAATAATAGGAATGTTTGAAACCTCCAGGCCACATTTGGCTTGTCCTGCATGGGTGGTCATTCATTTTCTGGTTCCAAACGCTGTCTCCTTCAGCTTCGGACACTGTTACTGCTAAAGTTTCAACGAAGAGTGTGGAGTCTTTAAGTATTTAGGAACGAATAGCTCCTTGAAACCCTGCTGTAATTTTCAGTGGGATCAAGGAAGTGTATGGTGGTGGTTCCTGAGTTTGAATTCTGCTTTCTTCTTGCTCTTTTGGTGTCCTCTCATTTGATCCTCTCAGTTAGGGATCTGCCAGGTCAAACTTATTAAAGTTGTTATTAACATACTGTTTTAATATGCAGCAGACCGCAGGATTTAATCCAGACACTGAACGATCCTAATTTTGGATCCTAATTTTGTAACCGTCTGGGAGCTAGTTGCAATTCAGACAAAGGCATAGAAAGCCCAAGCAAACAAAATGGCTGTTTTAAACCTAGGGCCTTATTCCAAGTCTGGTGGCAAATCATCCTCTTTACAGATTTCCATTGAAATTTCCTCCTGCTAATTTTTTTTTATGCCTTGTGTTCAGATTTTACTCACTGTTTTGAAAAATACTTCAATCACTCAGTGAAAGCTGTTCTCAGTGCTCTTCCAGGAGAGCTGAATGTCCTCAGTACCCCTTGCTCTCTTGCTTTTTCATTCAGCTAATTCATTGTGTGGGAGCTGCTGTGGGCGTGTTCAGGGTCTTCCCTCACTCTGCCTCTTTGGTAGATTAGAGCTTATTTGTACCTGGTTTTCTTGGTGTGGATGTGTGTGAAAGTGACTGGCTGTTCTTGTCTCTTTTAGGAACACTTCCAGCGTCTGTAGTTCGAAAGGTTTTCCTTTAGCATTTGAATTTGCTTTTCTTTGCAGTCATTATTTTCTGACGGTATTTCTAAAGTTGCTATAGAAATGAAAATTGCGTTCTTGCGTTGATTTCTTCACCATGAAATGGAGAACTAAATTCAACTTTATTCCTGTTGCCAGCTCGTGCTTATTTGTGCATGAATTAGCTGCTTCGCTAAGGGCTTTGCTGAAATAATGTTTTGCTTGTTGTCTGTGACCCGTAAAATTTGTCAGATGCTTTCTGTGATATGGATTCCTATTCTGGGTGTTTGGATCAGATCTCTCTGCATTTAGCAGGATTTCAGATGGATTTTCTTTTCTCTTAGGTCTTCCTTGTACCTGACTGGGCTGCCGTGCATAGCGCTGCTTCTGTTGTCTCCCTGCTGGCTTCTCTGTCCTGCTTGGTTTTGTATAAATGGCAAATGCCGAATCTAGGAGTGAAAATGTTGAAACGTGGCAGGCATTGGGTGTGGGAAACCCCACTAATCATGACTGGTCTCAAGTGGCTGACTGTTTCTCCGCTTTGCTGGCTTTCCACCATATTCTGTCAGTTTACACTTTAATGACACTACCCTGTCCTAGTAAGTCGTATGTCTCAAGAAATTCTATGTGTTAAATCTGTACAGTTTAGATCAGTCTTTTCAAACTGGTTTGAATAATAGGCATAATTTATTCACAACTTTAACTGCTTTCAGACGTCTGTCTGGTGTCCTCAGTGATCTCTAGGTCCTCTTGCAAGCACGCTCCAAGCATTGCCTGAAGTGTCATTCTCTGCTCTCCTTGGAGGTGCCTCTCAGGAGGCTTTTAAAGCAAGTGTCACTGAGCAGCAGACTTATTCACTGACAGTTAAGTGATGGTTATCTAGACCTTCTGATTTTTACTATTTGCATCTTGGATGCTTAATGTCATCTTTACTTATTGATGGGCTGGAAAGTACCTGGTCTCACAGGTTCTTGCCTCTCCCTGAGCACAGGGCAGATACTTCTTGGATGCCTGTTGCTTCTTTACCCCATTAGAAGTTGTCAGTTAATGGGATGGGAGGGCAATATCCTTGTCGGGGTTTTCTCTCAAAATAATATTTTTTGTTATATTTAACTCACTTGCTTTTCCCTGCATTGAATTTCCTACATGTAGTGCCACCTAACCTGTGTCTGTACTGGTTATTTATTGCATATTTACCATGGCTTAGAGTTCTTTGGGGTGGAATGGACTTCAGCTGTCCTTTTTGCTTGAGGAGTTGTGGCTTTTTGGTCCCCTAGAAAACTTTTAATAAATGATTCCCGCATTTGATATCCATTCAGACTTATTCTTCTCAGTCAATTTTCTGCTAATTATCCTCAGCTGTAGAAAATTAAACCATTCTATAAAGTCCCTTGTGTATTGCTAGGGAATGTCTTTGGACAATCCACGTTGTGCTTAATTTAGTCACAGCTACTGCAAGTAACTTGTAAATAGTTGTTTTGTAGAAGTAAATCATAGTGAGGATCCAAAATAGTTGGGGTCCTGTTGAACAGGACCTGCTGAGCTGAATGCTGTTTACAGGTTTTAAGAGAACTGAAGTAGTGCTGGTAAGCGTATGACCTCTTCAGCTTTCCTCTGTTCAGTTGTCTTTATATGACTAGTGATGAGTTCACAGATTTCTGTTAAATACATTATAAAATACAGTACAAGTTTCTGAATTTCTAGGTCAGCTGGGGAGAAAGCTTTAAGTTTAATCCTGATTTAAAAAAAAAAGTTAAACTGAGAAACCTCTGGTTGATAGTTTAATGAAAAGATGCAAGTGAGGTTTACTTGGCATATTGCAAAAAACCGAGATGCCCGCCTCCTTCACCAGGCTTTCAAAACAGATTTCTTAATAACAGGGAAAATAACTTCAAAGGACATTAACTTTGAGTAATTGAATAATTGCTCTTCTAAAACACTGAGTACCACAGATACTAGTGACCTTTTCCTTCTTGTGCAGGGTGGAGTGCAAGAGACCTGCTGTGGCTATGGGACAAAGTTAAGATAATGAGAAGTCCTCAGCTGAGGTTCTTTTGACTGTTTTTGGTTGAACTTCATAAGCACTGTGTTATGGCATGTATTAATGTCCTCCTGTTGTGGAAGGTGGTGAGGAATTGGAGCGTGGTCCTGGCAGGTATGCTGTCTCTCTGACAGCTAGGTGAGTGCATCTTAAAAATGAACGGGACTCTGGCAGCCAAGGGTTGTGACTCAGTCTATGTTCCCTCTATCACACTGCTCTTCAGTGTTGATGTGTTCATCTTTTTGTCAGATGAGTTGTGGTAGGGTTTGAAAAGAACTGTAAGGGAGTTGGGTACCTGCATTCAGTGTGGAAGTGTATGTCCAGAGACCTTCAGTTTATGGAAGTCCTATGCTGAGAGAAGATTAAATTGGGGTGTTGTCAGGTGTATGTAACCTCACCTGATTTATTCGCAGGACTTACTTTTGCTGGTTAGGCTTAAATTTGTAAAGGTCTTAACACTGCTCGGCATGGTGCATGGGCTAGAAACTGTGCTAAAGGTGTTAAAAAACTGATTTTGTTCCCTTTTTGCTTGCCTGTACGCAGGCAGTTGTGGCATTTAGAAGCATAAAGAAGGTATGTTCTTTGAACAGTCCTGTGCGAGTCTCAGACTTGTGATGCTCTTCCTTGCAGTTGAACATCCCATGTGAACGGAAACTGAATTGGACTGGAATGGCATGTGTGATGAGGGAGGTGTCTTGACCTTGTGTAAAAGGAGGTGTCGTTTGGGATAATCTCTAGCCTAGACAACAAAACTGTTGGCAAGTTTTAAAAAAAGTTTGGCTTCCAGCCTTGACCATGTCCCTTTAAGGAATATGGTTTTAACCTTATTATTTAAAGCTCCTGTGACTTAACTCTCTTCATTCTTTACAGCTAAATAATCTGCTAAAAAGACTCTAGCATTTCCACCATGGAGAGATAATTATTAGGTATAAAATAACTGCAGAATTACACTTTTGACTGTTGGCATGCTCTGTGCTTATTTTCTCAACTCAGGCCAATGTAGTAATACCCAGTTTAAGAAAGATCATTAAAAAAATAAAAATTGTATGCTAAAGGACTTCCTAGGTCACCCCTACGACCAAATGAAGTGTGCAGCATGTAACCAACTTGCCTTGCCTCAGGAAGGGAGTTTGGGTCTGAGCTAAGTATGGTGGCCCGTTAAACCTTCCATTCTTGCAAGCTTTTATGGCAGCACAGTGGTGTGGGCCCTGTGACAGGGTTTCAGGCATGCTTGAATAGGGCAAAGTGAACTGCTGAAGGGACTTCATCACCTGAAATGGGTCTGGGCAGTGACACAGGGCTGTTGTCCAAGGCCTGGGCTGGAGAATGGTTGGCAACAGACAAGTTATTACTTGAACTGCTTCCATGATGTTGTAGCACATTTGTCCTGTATTGTCCTGCTGTCTGGCGGTTTTACAACTTTGCGCCACCAGATGTTCTTTCTGCTCAACTGTACCATGGCAGCACTTGAGTTGGGGAGCGGAATGGGGGTGTGGGTTGTGGTGCTGTGCACAGAGAGGAACCTCTCAGAGCCAGGCACGGATTTGGAGCCTTGTGCACTGGTGAAGCAGCACTGTGCTTCTAAACCTTCATGGGACTTTTCCCGGCCACCTCTTCCGGCTTGCCATAATTTTTGTGGCTTTCATAGATTTATCTTATGTTTTGTGCCGTTGGATACCTGATTGAGGTCAGACAGCTTTATGAACTTCAGCATGAGATGTTGCGTGCTTTATTCTGCTCTCTACTGATTGTTGGCATCCTGAGTATTACAAGAAGGCTTTTTTCCTTCAGCAAATCCTTGACCAGACTGTTCAAAGACTGCTATGCAAACTGAGTTCCTTCAGAGTTTGGGTTTTGTTTAATTGCTCTAAAGCATGTTTTAAGGATATTTCAAAGCAGTTCATGCAGTTGGGTAGTGATAGAAAGGCTAGGCATGAAGAAACTCTGGCTTAAATTTCATTTAAGCTATGTTGTATACTGAAAATTTCTCTCTAGTGAACATAGCAGCTTCCGAGAAATAAATACATATCTATGAACATGTAGATATTTGAATTTCTAGACAAAAGCCCTTTAGAGACATTTTCCTGGCTTCTACCAGCAATAGTGTGGCCAACAGGAACAGGGCAGGGATTGTCCCCCTGTACTTGGCACTGGTGAGGCCACACCTTGAGTACTGTGTCCAGTTTTGGGCCCCTCACTTCAGGAAGGACATTGAGATGCTGGAGTGTGTTCAGAGAAGAGCAACGAAGTTGGTGAAGGGTCGGGAGAGCAAATCCTATGAGGAGCAGCTGAGGGAACTGGAGTTGTTTAGCCTGGAGAGAAGGAGGCTGAGGGGAGACCTTATTGCTCTCTACAACTACCTGAAAGGAGGTTGTAGTGAGGTGGGGATCAGATTCTTCTCCCATGTGACAAGTGACAGGACAAGAAGAAATGGCCTTAAGTTGCACCAGGGGAGATCTAGGTTAGATATCGGGAAAAATTTCTTTACTCAGAGGGTTGTGAAGCATTGGAACAGGCTGCCGAGGGAGGTGGAGGAGTCCCCATCCGTGGAGGTGTTTAAAAGCTGTGTGGATGTGGCACTGAGGGACACGGTTTAGGGACCCTGGCAGTGCAGGGTTAACAATTGGACTCAGTGATCTCAAAGGTCTTTTGAACCAGATGATTCTGTGTGATTCCTTTCCTGAGGATTTCTGTAAACCTCAGAACATGTTTTCAGGAAATATCTGAGGACTACAGACTTTCACTACCTGTGGTGATTCACATCTAGTCGTCACACAGTCTTCTGTTGCAAAAACCACAGTCCATGATTTTTTCCACTGCACATGAAGCCTGTGTGGAGTGTTATGGCTGCAATTATAGACTAGAGATCTACAGTCTGTTGTTCTGAAAATCTTTAATAGCTGTTGTTTCCTATAGGGCCAGGAGTACCAGGCAGTAATTGAGATGATGCCAAGGTCACTTATCAGCTTTGGGTGAGGAAGGAGTTTGATTGCTGAGATAACTACTACACATATTTTGGAAAATTACGTGATATTTCTATTTTGTTCACCTTCCCAATTTTGTGAGTTACTCTTCATCATGAGACTTCTTCAAAGGCAAGCAGGAGGTGTTCTTCAAAAGATCATTTGGTCCTCATGGAAAGCACTTCATGTGGCTCCTCTTGAAGAGTCTGAGGGGCCATAAGTTACTAGAAAGCTGAGATTGCCTTTATTTTTGGATGTGGGCTTTATAATGCTACCAAAATCATAGTGCCATTTTATAGATTAACAAAGTCCTGTTTTTTAACAGAATAAATTCTCCTTATTTTCTGATGCAAACATCCCCCAACCTTGAACTCCTGCTCTAAACCTAGATTTGTAGTATGTGACTTGAATTTGTCTGCAACATGCATATGGATTGGTGGGGAGGACAAAATGGATGTGAAACTGTAATTGTATTTCAGCCTTTCCTACCTGGTGTAGCTTTGCTGCATGTGCAAAATTCTATTAGGTTTTGACATATCAAATTAAGTGGAGTCTGTGTATGCTCCATTTTAGCAGGAGATTTTTTGAGGAGATTAACTGCTTAGAAACTCCATAGTTATAAGGACAGAGTGGATTGCTGTAATCATCTAATATGACCCTCTGTAGGACGTAGTGTTTCTTAGTATAACAACTGAAGAGTCTTCTAGAAAATTATCAGATTAAGAATTAAAAATGATGAAGGATTTTCTGCAGTTCTCGGCAGCTTTATGTTGATTATCGATATATGTGACAAATTTATGCTTTTTAGACTGAACTGGTTTTCTACCTTCAGCATCACCACAGCAGAAGCTGGAGTGCTGTTCCTTAGACGGGAGGAGCTATTAGGAAAGCTGTACTCATTGCCCTTCCAGCACTTCAACATCAGGGGAAATGGAGTTTGGTAATGTCTGTTACTTGAACAGAGGTATGTGGCTGTTGTATTATGACTAATTTGACCTTAATGAGAAGTGTTTACAGTTTTCTCCATGGCTGAAAAGAGATCAAGACATTCCAGGACCTATCGGATTGCAGTGTTAAATCAGTATTCTGTTACACTTTGGTTAGGTGGGAGAAGTGTGGTTTAACAGAGCTTTGCCGACAGACCTTTTACTTCTGTTGTAAACTTGAGTTTACAACCTTACTGTTCTTAAGTATCTTTGACACTTCAGTCAAAGATACAGAAATGTGTTCAGGCTTTGTTGGAACAGAGCAGCACGTGACAGAAGTCTGAGTTAACCCTGTGCGCACTTGCTGGGGGCCTGTGTGGCTTTTCTTTCCCCATGGAGCGTCAGGAAACAGCTGATGTTGGAAATGAGATAGGAATTATGTGATTCTGAAATGACAAGTGATACAGGTATATACAGTAAACCGTGACAAGCATCTTGATTAGTAGTTTTGAGTTTGTTTCCATGGGGATGCAAACACATTAGTGTTTTAAAGTAAAGTGGGGAGCTTGTGGCTAAAGTGGTGGGACGGGGATTGTTGATGTAGGACTCAAAACTAGCCCTCAAAAGGTTAGCAGTAGCCATGAGGAGGGAGGGTTATGAGGCAAAGAGGGGTGATGGAAGGGATACCCTACTCTGGAAAGAGAAGGATAAAGGTGACTGGGAAAATTCCACTGTGTTAGTGATGCAAAATTGTAAAGCAGCATTAGTGTGGATAAAAGAGAACCAGCTGGGCTGAAATTGCTTTGGGAAGAGCTGATAAGAGATTTTGCTGTGATAACGCAAGAGATCTACTGCACGTAGTCCAGGATTTAAATGTGGGTAGAAATCTCGTAATATGGTTAGAGAGAAGTATTTCTGGGTATTGTCACTGTGAGAGACTAACTCCCCACACCACAGAATGAATGCTGTTGGTAATGGCTGGGTACAGAGAGCTGTTATGTGGCAGCGTCATCATCAGATAATGACTGAAGCTGTAAAATTGATGCAGTTGGCTGTAGATGTGGCTTTAAGAAGCACAGAGGATACTTCAGGGAAGCTGGACGTAGACGTGAACTTGGTGGTTGCAACTTGAACTAGGTTAAGTTAAACAGATAAAGACATAGACCAATAACTGTCAAGCCTCTAGAGAAAATGGATAAGTTTTTTGGTGAAGTGAGGAGCTTGGATATGGAGGAGGGCATGAAATTCAGTGAAGCTACATGAGTAAATATTGGCATCTCAAACAACAGAAAAGACTCCACCTAGGAAATTACCTAAGAGCTGATGATTCACCTGATCATTGTGTCAGGATATGGTGAGCAAACACAGAACCTCTGAGAAGTGTGAACAAAAAATCCATTTGTAAAGGTAGGTGTATCTTGAGGATCAGGAAGTCCAGGGTTAAATCAGGGGCTTTAACCTCAGTAGACAAGGTGGTGTCTTGCAAAGGGCATTGAAACAAATAGAAGGTGCTTTGGTCACATGAAAAGGAGAGATGACAAGTCTCACACAGGAAGGTATCGGGCTGCTGTGCCTAGGCACAAGGAGTCAAGACGATCTGGGTATGATCCTTGAGCTGTAGGAATTGTTTCTTAAAAGGATGACACTGAAGGCGATGCACAGAGGTATGGGATGGGAGGAAAACTTTTAATGCCTTGAATTTGAGTCTGGTAATCTGCAGCCCAGAGTGCTAAAACATGCCGCTCTTTAAATCTGAATTCTGTTAGCAGAATTTTAACTACTGCTGTAAGCAAGCATCTCCTAAGTGGAGAACAAGAAAGGCGGTTTCTGAGGGTCGGCAGGAAGGTAAAGAGATGGATGATAAATCTGGGTACGTATGGGTCTTGACTTCAAAAGCAGGTAAGACTGTGGTAATAGGCAAGGTTTAAAATAAATTTTGGAGAGATTACTAAAAGCTTTATAGACAGGTGGAAGCATTGTGGGAAGTCATCGGTTATAAAATGTGGTGATGGGTTTGTGAGAGGAAGATTGTGCTGGGGTAACCTCGTTTCTAGATGAAAGCACACATCTGTTTGGACTTTTGTGCTATCTCACAAGTCAACATAGCAGGCATTTCTTTTTGAAGAATATTGGAATTGGCAAAAGATATGTGAAGTGTATAAGAAACTGGCCATGTCAGAAGCTGGTAACTTTGCAAAGATAGGTAGGAGAAGCAGGTGGATGTCTTCCACTTGTGGTGTAGCAAGAAAAGTGGGAATGTGTGTCAAAGTTGTTTTTAAGATAAGTCCTAATGGCATAAACAATTTGGAAGTAGATAAAGCGTAATGCGTAAAGGATTCAATGACCCTAAGAACAGTGATAGTGAAAAAGAGTTGATATTCTGTAGAAGAGCTCTGCAGTTAAAGGCAAATGACTAGAATTTCTGAAAAATGCAAAGCTTGGTGGAACAAGAGGTGTTGTGGAGTCCTTGTAACTCAGCACTGTGGTAAACAGAAACTGATGGGATCTATGACTTCTGTCCATTAAAAACATCAGGAAATTAAACACAGGGTGAGGAGAAACATTAAGGTGGAGGATAGTGTTGACATAAGATATTGAAGGTATAAGTGTGCCATTAATTAAAGTGTAGGCTGGAAGCCAGGAATGATTTCGAATGGCTTAAGTGGTACAGGTGATCAGAGGACCAACAGTAGAGTTGGTGACCCCAAAGGGCCCTTCCAGTCTTACGATACTTGCAGCACTAACTTCATTATCATGTGAATTACTGCTTTAACGACTACTTGCTATAGACAAGTTGTATACTGAAGTAAAATTTTGATGTAACATCTTGTTTAGTTCTAATTTTTAATAATAAACCCCCCAAACTGAATGTGAGGGAACTTGCACAAATTCAAGTGTTACCTAAGGCTGTTTGTTCATTTCAGTTAACGATTTTGATTCTAGTGGCATATAGCCTGCTGGAATTTAACTTTAATTTTTGTGGAGGTCCAAATGCAAGTAAAGAGCATGGGTTCTGGGAGGACAGACTTAGGCATAAGGCTCGTTGTTACTAAGACCTGGTTGTGGTTCAATTCTTTGTGTACGTGCTGTGTCAAACCAAAAGTATTTGCAGGTCAATACCTATGTGTTTGGGAGAGGCAGCTCCTTCAGGTGCTGTACGGCTGCTCTAGGGAGCGGCCATTCGGCTGCTTCTCCCAGGTGGGGTTAAAATCACGTGCTTGCTCGGCTGTCATTCTCTAGGCTGGATTTTGTTTAAAAAAAAAAAAAACCATTTTGTTCTTACAAGCTTAACTTAATTCAAACACCACTAAACCATCCTTCTGAGCTTCCTTCTGGGGAAATATTGTAAGTGACCAATGTCTCAAGACCTTAAATGCAGAAATGCTGATGCCAATCTAACTGCCCTCTTTCTACAACTTGTGTGTGTCCTCCAGAGACCAGTGTTGTCTGAGCAGTTTGTGAACGCTAAGAGTGAAGTCAGGCTGCTAAAGAATTAGTCTGCACACGGGGTTCTGCTCAATCTCCTGCGCCTGCCTGGAAATCTGGTTCGATTATACCATAAGACATACCCTAAACAGTTCTCTTCCTTAATGCTCACAGTCAGCATATTTCTGTTTCCTAGATATTAATCTTTTCTATGGTTTATGAACTCAGGCAAGTAAATATTTAAGTAACACAATATTAATATTTTCATTAAAACTATTTTTCAAACTAGTCCAATCCTGCTTCATTATTTGGTGCAGGAAAACACAGGTGCTGTTTTTCCTGAGACTTTATTTGCAGTAGTATGGTGGGAAGGTTTTGCTTTAAAAAAAAAAGTTACTGAATCCACCACGAACGAGCTGTTGCTTCATTTTTGAGTTTATCTTTTGGTGAATATGCTAGACTTCTGAAGGTGCATAGTTGCTAGGATCCGTTTTTAGCTCAGTGCCTTCCAGGGCAAGCTTGTGCTCAGTCCTGCTTGACAAGTAGCTCTGTTCCAGGCGGTTGGTTGCTTGCAATCCTGTAACTTAAATCGAAACTACTAGAAAATATACTGAGGCTGTGATTAGGTGGTGGCTGCTTCTGGCATGGTGGGTCAGCATCTTGTTTAAACTAAATCTGAATAGGGACTGTGGAAACCTGAGTCATTTGGGAGACTATACAGATGACCCCTGTGGTTTATTTTGACTGAGGAGAGCACATGCAGCCAAACGAAAAGCACACAAGTTGTTTTATTCTATCTGTAATTCCTGCTTTTTCTTCTTTGTTTGATACCAGAGTATTTGTGTGTTCTAGCAGCTGTTACCTCGCTGTGACCAGGCTGTGTGATGTGACTCCATAATTCTGGCAAGATCCAGGTCATTCAAGTGGCCTTTGCCTGGACGTAGAGTGTCTGAGCAGCAGCTGCATATGCTTTGTGTCTCGGAATAAATTATTCTGTGTGGAGGTGTATCTTATTTTCAAAAATAAAAAAAACCCCTAAAACCAATTTGTCCACTCATCTGGTTTCTGAATTAGTTTTAAGATTGTGGGTTTTATCTTAATTTGTTTTTTTGCTCTTTGGCTTTTTTTTTCTACTGAAGGTTTTCTTATAAACTAGCTGAACTATTGTTCAGTTCAGAAAGTCAGTTTATCAAGTCAGACTGGCTTCTAGCAGACTTACTACCTTATCAGCCTGTCTCTTTTCCTGCCTTCTGGTTCAAGGATATGGCTTTCATTATGCATATTTCCTTAGTCTTCGGCAGCTGGGGGCATATACAGGTTGAAGTCTGTTTTGTGTAAAATCAAGTAGTGTGGGTTACATTCTCGTATTCAGTTAAGGCATTTCCACTAACTTGAAATAATATATATCCTAACCCTTACAGAACCTCAAAGAAGGATAATTTATGTCACAGAAGACTGGAAGCCTCCTTTACACAGTAGTATTTATCTTCTATACATAAAAAATCTGAAAGATTTGATGCTTTTTTTTTCATAATAAGGCACAGATTCAGGAGTAGAGGTGCTGTCTCTTCTGATCATAAAACAGTTAAAAATTCAGGAGAAATCTGTAACCTGTAGGGAACTCCTTAAACGTGACAGCACAGCACACTCCTTAAAAGCACAATCTAACAGAATACATCCTCTGGGAGAGATGCAAACGCAGTAACATACTCCAGTACATTGCACCCAAGCTGCCTTTTTACTAGTAAAATAAAATAAAGGCTGGAACAGAATATTGGAGAGAAGAGACAGCTTGGATTACTGTTCAGTTCACCTCTTGTTTGGGGAACCAGGTCGCCTGACAGGGTTGTCTGTGTTGCCAGCGTCAGGAGGATTAACCTCTCATAATCTCTGCGATTTGAATAAGAGATTTTGTTCCTGTCCTCACTGCTCAGTTCAAAGCAGCTGATGAGCAGGAACTTCAGTGAATCTTCAGCAACCTGTCTGTGCTGGTCAGCCAAAAAAGGAAGAAATACATGTCAGAGGATTTCTCTTAGCTGTGCTTCTCAGCAGCTGATTTTAGTGTTGGGATGGTAAATGTATATAGGTGAAGCTGTTCCACTGGATCAGGGAAGTTGGCTATGTTCTCAGTTTCCTTTTTGTTTAAAAAGTGTTCTGTTACACAAACAGTGTCAAACCCATTTCTCCATCACCACACTCTGCTTACCTAGCCCCTTGGAAAGCAAACTTTGGACAAAGGCAGTATGTCTTGGTTTGTAAGCACAACATAACAAATCTTCAGGATGTGTTTGTTTTCCATCTTCTCCAGAAAAATGTAACTGATCCAGAACAATCAGTTGAAGGGGGTGTTTGCCTGCCTGTGCTAGGTCAGACCAAAGCTAGGAGGAATTACTAACGTGTAAATCTACCCTCAAGAAATGGTGGTGATAGTAATAAGGATCTTAGCTCTGCCTATAGTCCCACAAAATTTGAAGAAGGATTTCCTTTTGTGTATTGTGGTTGTAGAGAGGCTATTTATTTTTATAAAAAAAAAAAAACAACAAACCAACCAGACTCTGCTGTATCAAACAGGTAGCAATCCATCTTGCTTCTCTGTGTGACTGATAGTCTCTTTCTTCTCAATGGAGAGTGATACTAGTTGTCTTTAAAACATCTACTGGTCTACTTTAAAACATCTGATACTGCTGTCAAGTGACAGCAAAGGTGAATAGCAAAGAAACAAAGTTGTGAAGAAACATGTGCTCACCCTTGCTACTGAAGAAATACCGAAGTGGAATTAAACTGAAATTGCCTGTTAGCACCCTTAAGTCTTAGTTATATTTGGGATGGAGGAGATTTGCTGGTGGAAGAGATTGGGTGAAAACCTGCTTCCCAAAATGTCACCTCTGGGTCCTAGCCTAGATGCTGGGAGCGTATTAAGATATAGAGTAGGTACTGCTGTATCATCATGACATGTTCTTTCCTAGGAATTGTCTAGGTGTCTTTGTGGATGTGATGTCAGATTAAACAGGCTTCTTCTGTAGCCCGTCCTGTTGTGATAGGACTTCTCTTAGTGAAACTCCTGCT
>NW_010400451.1:131402-143102 GCF_000710305.1 Buceros rhinoceros silvestris | reverse complement strand
TGCTGAAGGTGTGCAAAGAGCCCCATGGTCTGCAGGGCAGAAGAACATCTGGTTTGGGACTCAAGTGCGAGATGTCATTGATGTCAAAATGGCTCTTAATTCTAGCATCTGGGGAATTCTAGCATCTAGTTTGAGCAGTGGGACTGTTGGACTTGTACAAACAACTGACATTTTAGGAACAGTAAATTATGAATCTGGCTTTGTCACGATGCTGGTGGGAGGAGAGGCAATAACCATGAAGCTAACATCTGTGAGACAGCAAAAATGTCTCTGTGGAGTATTGTTTGTGAATACTTTTGTGTGATTTGGTTGAAGTTCCCAGTGGAGAAATAGGGCAGGAGAACTGAATCTTCAGAGTCTTTTCTTGGTAAAGAAAACCACCTGAAGATAGCGTGAGTGCTCCACTAACTGTGTCTTGGAGCCTAGGCCTTTGGTTTTGAATAGCAAATCAGTGTTGAGTTGACAGATAGGAGTGAAGTTAAATTTCAGGAAGATGTTAACAAGTGTATGGGAAGGTTATGAAGCAGCAAAGCACAATTCTGAATAAGCAGCCAAGTGTGCTGGCTCTCTCCTCGCTGGAATTAACTTGCCAGTTTGCACTGAGTTCATGATTATTGTTGGGTAAGTTGAAAAGGTGAGTAATGGGGTAAAGTGCTCTCTGGAGGGTACCATGCAGCAGACGTAGCGTGTCTTTGAGGCACCTTGTATTCCAGTACAGGCTGTGTGGCTCTTGGGACTGGGAGCTAATACTGTCAGCACAGCCTTTAAGAATGATGAGATTCATTGCTAGAGGAAAGGCTTTTGTCTGGGCACTGGGAGGCTGTCATTCCAGCAAGTCCCAAAGTGGGCAGAAGATAAATTATAATTCTCAACTTGTTCTAGTTACCTGAAAGGTGACTTGAGCTCAATAGATCGATCTGCTTTGTGTTGGCTGGGGAAGTGTCCTGAGACCGCCTGCCTGCCAACTGAACTGTGGGACCATGCAGGCGGGAGAAATGGGGATTGATAGCCTCATAGCCCAGAAGAGCATCTGCAGTGATGGGAACTCCTGGAAGAATGTCCTGCTGCTGAAATTCCAGCATGACATGTTTCACTTCTCAAATTGCCATCTCCTTCTCTCTCCTGTGGAACGTGGAGCCATGCAGGCTGCCTGGAAGTAGAAGCTTCTACACTTCTGTTTGCAAGTATATTTCATTAAAAACTGGAAAATGTTTTATGGGCTGTTAGCACTCTGGATTCAGTGGCAGTGCTAATCTGTTTCAGGATGTTGTAAAGTCCAAGGCTTGTGTGGTCCTACTTCTTTCACCTCTTCCCAGCATCTGTTTCCATTTCTTTTGGCTGTATGGTTCTGAAAATGGTGTTACTTTTTCCCAGAAGAAAGAATTTTGTCAAGCTTAATTCAACTGCTGCTTATCTGAAATCAACTGAGTGCTTCCTGCTGCCTTTCAGGAAGCTTTTTCTGGGATCAGCTGTAAGTAAACTTCTTGCAGCTTCCTTACTGCAAAGCAGAATTTGCACTAAGTGCTAATGCTTAATGTGATAATGATTTGAGCTGTAGCTTACAAAATAACTTGTCAACATTTTAAGCGTTCCCTTGGTAAGATCTCCCGAGTTGTTATTGGATAAAATGATCTGCATGTCTTAAAACCCTGCAATCCTTCTGCAGTATCTAACATGGTACATATTGTGTTTTGCCAGCGTAGATCCTATTCTGTGACAGCTTTTAGTAAAATCCCTGTATCCACTTCCAAGTTCAAGGATGTGGAGAGTCCTGGGTTTGGTGTCTTGCTGTTTTGTAAGTCTCCTCCCTTCCTTCCTCTTGGTAAACCTATCCTGTCCTAGTAGATCTAATTCAGATTTTGTTTTCAAACCAGCAAATAACAGCATGACCTTGCTATTTTCCAGAGAAGTGCTAGTGTAAGGATCGTGGAAGAACAATCTGATGTCTAATGTCAGGGAAGGAACCAACTGCAGACATCTTTAGTTTTCCTCTTGCCTTTTGTTCGCTGTCACAGTTGCTTTCTACAAGCTGCGTACGTGGTTTCAGTTCCATTTTCCTGTCCCTTACTGTACTAGTAAGATGCTTTGTTTTCAGTTAGTGTTTCTCTGAGATACAGGTTCGATTTTCCTGTCCAAAATGCTGTTCACCACTGCAGTCCCCGGGGCATGTCTTCAGCAGCATTATTTATGATGTTTTTAATTGCTGTAGCATTTTCTTCCCTTGGGAATTTCTGTTGCTGAAATAGTTCAAGGAATATTTCAGATAGATAAATTCTTGAGATAAGCAACAAACAAGAATGCATATGAAGCTCTTCAGTTCAGGAGGTTGAAAACGTGTGTGATGTTAAGTCAGTGTGTCAAATCAAATCTGGTAACAGATTAACCTGTAAACGAGACCCAGATGTCTCTCTAACTGTCTGAATCCATTTTGTCATTGAAAGTGTTTAGAAGCCTACTTACATTAAATGCTTACATTACACCATCATAGGAAGTAAATTGAATTGTCACCCCTTCTGTACATGAGATAGTAGGGCCTTTTAAGGAAAGGCTTTTTTTGTTGGTGAGGACTGTGTTTTATATAAGAAACCTGATTAGACAACTCTTACAAAGGATCTTTGTTGATTCTCTGCCCCTAGTATACTGTGAGAATGTGGTTTTGATTGGAGTGTTTGCAACTGCTAGAGAGGATTTCCTACCAAGTTTTAAAATTTTCTTCTGTTTAAGGTAAGGGTGGGAGAAGCAGAACGCTATGAAGCTCAGTTGCAGCTGAGCGGTGCTGTATACACTTGCAAAGATTTATGCGAAAGCTGAGCTGAAAAGTGACAGTATCTGCAGGAGGTGTGAAATTACGTAATTTGCTAAGGTGATCAGACTGGATGGTTGAGCAAAATAGTTGATATCTTTCACTGGATGACTGGTTCAGCACGGTATATTAACTGGATTTGCTCAGTTTTGTGTGGATTGGCCATCATCGTGTTGCCCTGCTAGCTCTCCCAGTTGCATGTGAATGAAACAGCAGGAAATACTGCCACTGTGCTGTCAGTAATAGAGATTTAGGCCAGACAATGATATTTAGCTTTGATAAATAAAAGCCGGTCTTTTTCTGGGTACCATTCAGTCCTTTGCTCACCGAAGTTCAGCCCATACAGGTGGTGGGACGCTGAGCCTGGGGCTGTGAAAATTCTGACAAGAAACAAATGTTGGGGTGAAGCTTAGCAAGCAGAACCACCCAGCAGCTGCAGTGTCCCATCAGGACTGGAAATGTTGGTCAGCCCCAAGGTATGGCATGTTTGGGCTGTGGAGAGAAGCAGGGAGTGTGCTTTATGGCTGTGGGATGTGACACTTGTAAAGCCGTAGATCTTAACAGACCAGCAAATTTACAGCTGAACTGGGCAGCATCTGGTGAGGTTTGGCAGTGTGGAGGGTAACTGGGATGTGTACTGTGTGTAGTGCTTTCCTGGATTTCCTATATGAAATTGTGCTGAAGATACATGGGGCTAGTTTTGAGTGAGCCTCCTCTTAGCAGAGGAATCTGGAAGCCCTTCCAAGCAGTCACGTGTCCCACCTGCTATCAGTCACTGTCCAGTGGGCAAAAAGGGTGGGGTGACGGGTAAAAAGCTGTTTGTTGGAAATTGTATTGTAAATCAAATAAGCTTTGTAGCTTTGTGTGCCTCTGGACAGGGTAATGAATTTGCAGATCATCTGAGCAGGAAGATACTAATGCATGTGAATTAGAGGGATTCTAATTAATTCTCAAGACATCTGGCAAAATGGAAATCTCTTGGGTAGATCAATTTGCTACCACAGGCAACAGAATACAATGTTTTCGTTTTTTCCTTCTCCTTTCTGAGAATAATCTAAGTGATAGTAGTTGCTTTTAAAGGTGGTTGGATGCTGAAGGGAGCATACCTTCCCTTTGTTTGATGTGGTTTCCAAGGCCTTGAGAAAGGCAAGTGAAGTAGTCCTGTGGGCATTTAGAGGGGTCAAATTGAAGAAAGCTCTTTGTTACATGAACAGGAACGGCAGTGTAAATGTGGGTTCTTTTTTTTTTTTGTCATTTTGATGAACTATGAAAAATTAATAAACTCGTATTGTGTCTATTCCATTTATTCTGGACTACTTATTAAAGCAGATCGATTCTCAGTTCAGTTGGGGTAAATTTGGTGGTACTGATGGCTTGCTGTTGAGACTCTCTGGATTCCTCTACAGATGTCTCAAACAGGTGATGGATTTTTGAAGGACTGTTCCAGGTAGTAAGTCAGAAAAATTCTCCCCTTAGATGCAGCCTTCGTTCTTTGGGTACTGATGGAAATGTGCACTGTGTTCCTTCTTTGTGCCTGTTACTGATCAAAGCGACACTTCACAGTGGCTCTTCTTCCTTCTGGCAGCAGAACAGTTCTCTGGTCAGCTGAGGCCTCCATTCACATCAAGCAACAGCAAAATGTTATTCGCTGTTTACTGTGAACGTGGTCTCAGCTTTTACGTCTGTTTGATCCATGAAGGTACCCACTGTGTTTCCATTGCGTCATTCTCGAGGGAAATATGCTGGGTCACAAAGTGTTCTCTTCCCCATTTCAGTGGAATGATGTTTATATGTAAACCAGTGGTTTGTTTTCCCTGGCAGAAAAACAAAATATAGAGTAATAAAGGTGACTCAAGTCTCTTGTCTCTCGATGCCCCTGAGGCTGAAGGAATCTCTCAGCTGTAATAGCCACCTCTGCTCAGCAGGGCTTTGCTGCGAGGAGACGGAGCCCAGGTGGACCCCGACCCTCCTTTGGGCTCTCTGCAGTTTCAGCAGAGGCTGTGTAGGTGCCGCTGAGTGCTGGCGGCTCCCTGGGGCCTCCTGTGCAAATATCCTTCTTCTGAGATAATTGAGGGAAATCTCTTCCTTCTGAAAGTTATTTATCTCTGAATGTAGGAGAATGAAGCGGAGCCTTTCTTTTTAGATCTGTCTCAGGCTGGGAATATGAAGGGGGCTGTGGTGTGTCGAATCATAGTAACAGGCTCAGAAAACCATAAAACTGCTGTTTTATCCAGCTCTTTCTTTCTTTGTAACTCTAAGGGCTGAGAAGACTCAGAACTGCTGTTCTGCAATGGCACATGCAATCACATGCCTCTGATGCTGCTGGACTTTTATATAGATATTTTCTTAGTCCTTTTTATAGGGCTTTTATATAGAGGTCACTGCATGGCCCCAGCTGTGTCCTGCCTGGAGCACCTTTTGGGTTCAGGTAGTGGGAGAGACAAGGGTTCCTCGCCTTCAGGTGGAAGGTGAGGATGTGCAGGATCTGTGCACATAAAATGTTCGGGTTTCCAGGAGTGGTAAAAGTACCTGTGTGGTGGGGTGGAATCCTCAGGGACAGATCAGTCCTTGTTAGGTGTGCCAGTCTTTTGCCGCTTGCCAGCCTCTCATGGATGTTACAAATAGCTTTCAAGAAGTAAGTAGATGGTGTTCAGTTTCTCGCTGCGCAATGAGGGTGTGTGCCATAGCTGTTGGTGCAGGGTTCAGACAGAAAAATTATGACCAGAAGCTCAGTTTGAGAAAATGTAGCAGACCTGAAGGGCTGGAGCACTGCCTAGCCAGCGCTTCCCTCCCAGAAGGGATTTCCTCCCTTCTGCACGTGGTGCTGCACGGCGCACAGGACATGATTTTGGTGCGTTGACTTAGCCTTGGGTTTGCTGTGGTCCCTTATTTCTGTTGCTTAAGCAACCTTTGCACCTAGTGCTGCATATCGCTGTGCGCTGAACTCTGAGCACCTGGAAGAGGTGAGAAAAGCGTGGAGTGAAATGGAAATATGTATCGATCCTGCTGTTCAGCTGGGGACAGTTCCTGTAGAAGTTGGAGTGCTCTCAAGCACATTATCACTGCATTTGTGTTTCACAGGGAAGAGAAAGCTATTTGTCACATTGCCAATCATGAAAAACCGTTCTGAATGGCCTGCTTTCAGTGTTGCATTTCTTTTTAAGAACACTAATCAAACTGCAACATTTCTTCTAATTTCTTCCCCAGCCCCTCCATGACACTGTATTGGCCTCTGCGTAAGGATGTGGATTTTGTTGTAGTGTGGGGAGTGACCAGCTTGTAAGTCATGTGCTGGGTTTAGTTAGGATGTAATCTTTTGGCCATCTGCTCGGACACTCCCTGTGTCTTAGTCCTTCTGATGTGCGAGGAAATGTTAACAGTGATCTCAGATCTGCAGGTGTTTGGAACCCCCAGGTTGTCTTTGACTGGAGTGTGTTCCTGCCCAGAAGGTTTGAGCAATGCATTGTCTGAACCTCTCAGTAATTTGGCAGGCTTGATTTTAATTCTGCGGCTGGTGTGTGGAGCACCTAGTCAGGAGAAAAAATATTCTTAAGACTGATTGAAAATTAAGTGCGTAGCAAGAATTTCTCTGTTGAACTGAGCTTAAGAATACTCTGCTGTTTTTCCTCCCTACCACAATGATTCTGGACCTTTTTTACAATCTCTGGCTTGTATTTTCCTTTCCTACTAGGAGTCTGTCTCCACCCTTTTGTAACTGACAGCTCTCCAGCTGTTATCTGGAATCCTGTTGTGGCTTTCTTTTTAATTCGCAGTGAAGAATTCAACTTAATTTATTTTCTTATCTCTTTATTTAGAGTAACACCAAAATAGTGATAGATTCCCAGAGGGAAAAAAATCTCTGGATGAATTGAATATCTACCTCGATTTTCATTGCTTTTGTGTGTATCTAATTTTCATCCGGTTATTTCAGTGCACCCCGTCTGCCTTCTAATGGCTCCTTAAACTGAGGTGCAGAAGATGTGTCTCTGATATGGCCAAGTGTTTTTTAGTGCTTACGTGAATCTTCACGTGCGCAGTCAGAGTGGGTGCATCTCTTGCATCTGCCATGCAGTGCTTGTGCATGGCAGTGCAACCCACTAGGTCTCACTTTCCTTCCTCATCATCTTATTTTCATTCCTTCCCTGCTGTCCTACCCGTACAGTGTTGCAGTGGCGTAGTCCAGCGTGTGCCTCTGAACGGCTGGTCTCTCTGTGCTGCTCAGTTTTCTGAGAGAAGCCATTTGAAACTGAATGGAATTTAATATGTTCAGATAGTTTAAAAGTGTGACTCCCACAGAGCCCAGAAGTGCCTGTGGGATAAAAAGGAGTGAGTCAGGAAATCTCTGATATAGACCTTTGACTTTGCCTTCAGTTTTTACTTTGTGCCAACACAGAGGCAACTGTATTTGTAAAGCATGGTGTGGCCAAGTGCCCTAGAGATGGTTACCTTTTGTGATATGGATTTGGTTTTATAAAATGTTCTGTTTCACATGGCTTGATTTCAGCCTGCCGTCCTCCTGCCCGGGGGGTTGCAATGAGTTTTCATTTATTCCAACACTGTGAGTAATTAACTGTTAATGCGTCAGGCTTCGTTACCACTTTTGTTACTCCTTTGTGTCCTTTCTCGAGCACTTGGCAATAGAGGAGCTCTAACAAGACAGAGGGAGCAGGTGTGGGTACAAAAGCTTCCCTAGGGAAGCTAACCCTCTTGTGCCTTCTCAAAGCTGCTGCAGTCCTTTGGCAGAGGCAGGGTGCATGCCGTTCTGCGTGTGGCACCCGACCTGTGAATTCCCTGGCAGTGTCTGACAGCTCTTTCCAGCTCTGCAGTCCTGGACACTCACCCAGTGGTATGGTGAACCCTGTGGTCTTACAGCCAGTCCTGATCCCAAGATGTTGTGGGAGCTGTGCCTTTGCAATAATTTTTTTACACGTTCTCTATCCTTCCAATGTCATTAGGAACTGCTTTTCAGTGGGCTAATGGGATAAAAACATGTCCAGGTCGCTTTTCATGGGAACTTTTTGGACATGCTGTGTAAACTTGCGGATAGAGCAGAAGGGTGAGATGAGACTCCCAGGTTTGTGATCCAGCTTTTATTTATAAGCCCTGTTTCTGCAGCTGAAGGCATAATTTATTACTTGTGGATTGTCTAGAGGCAAGGGATTCATTCCTGGTGGTTACTAAAGATACAAGACTCCATTTTTTTGTTACGTGAGTGAGTAGCAGGCTTGTGATCTTCGTTTAGCCTCGCTGCTGCCCCAGCATATCGTGGTTGCTGCGAGCCCTGGGACAGCTCTTGCTGAAGCCCCTCACGGACACCCTTTTCAGCATGCCAAGACAGTGCAGGGTTTGCTGCCTTTCATCAAATGAACCTCTTGATACTTAGAGGTTGAGACCGCAGTGTGCAGACAGCAAATGTCTTAGTTTGCATATTGCTTACTGCAGAGACACTGTCTAGAAAGTGTCTAGGGGCTGTTGGCACACTCTGGCTGCTTTTTTGACAAATAATACCAAATTTCCACACTGAGGTTTCCTTTGTGTCCCTGCTAACACAGTGGAGCTTGTTAGGAACAGGGAGAGAAACCAGCTGAAGCTGTGCACGCCCTGCCCTCTTTCTCTTTTTTTCCTTGCCCGAAGCACCTGCACTAGTTCTTTGTCTCCAGCCCCTTGCTAAAGGAGAGGGAGGGGGTGATCAGGCATGAGCTGTTGTCTGACCACTCCAGGGCAGTATTTCATGAAATGCCTGCTTTTGTGCGGTATGCAAAGGCACCTAGAAGGTGGGTAGCTTGCCCTGCCTGTTTTTCGCTGGTTAAACTGATCTGGAGATTAAAAAATAGTCTGCATCTTCAGTCAGCAGGAACACTGGCCCCTGCCCTTGTAGGTTTTGCTTGCACCATTAGATTTAGCATCAAGAATGTTTCAGGCCCCGAACCAGGGAGAAAATGAACCTGTTTGGTTTTGGTCCTGTGGGCCTGGGCAGTCTGGGTAACTTCTGATGAGACACCTCTGGCTCCTGCTGTACCTGGTACAGCATTTACTTCATACAGACATCTGCCTGGACTGTAAATGCTTGCAAAGGAGAATGTCTCAAATAGCAAGGGAGTTCTCTAGCATCACACTCCATTGCAGCTTTGTGCATGTAACTGTGTAAAGGACATTATTCTATTTTTAATGTTCCTTTCTAGAACATTTATCTTGGAAGTTTGACTCTGTGAGACTTTAAGTGTTAGATGCTTTGTTTTCTGGAGGAAACTTCACTACACCAGTTTTTATACCATTTTTCTCTCTGGTATCTTGCTTCCTACCTTGTTAAATACGTTTTCTTCTAAATGTTAGCTTTCCCAGTAGAAAACTATCTAGAGCTTAGAGATGTCGTCTCTTAGTGCTTACCCTTAGCAATACCTCTGACAATATGAGCTTGCAAAAGAGAAGTGTAAGCAAAATCTCCCCTAGGTAGACGTGGACCTTCTCCATCTGCTGAGCTAAGAGCCAGTGCTGTTCTCTGTTTTAACCATTGTTTTTTGATAAATACTGTTCTGGAATTAAATTACCAGAGGAGAGCTTGGAAAAGTGACATTTGAGTTTAGACTGCTGCTTGTTTGGCATAACAAGTTAATTTGATTTACAGATGTCATACTGTAGAGCCACTCTTCAGGCTTGATTGTTCTCAAGCTGTGGTTGAAAGTCTGCTCTGCAGTGTTAGGAGAGCTTCTTTGTGAAGAAATGTTTATTTCTTCTAGAGTGTCTGATACTGAGGTGGTATGAAATGATGTCTTGCTAAGCAGTGGTAACTTCTGGTTGCAAACATCTGGTTTTGAAATTGGTTTGCATTAGGACATTGCTTTCCAAATATTAATCCTATGATTATTTCTTAAATGCATTGATTTAGAGAGGTGACATGGGGTACAGAAGAGGTTTTGTCTCCAGATCTGTTAAATGGTTTAAATGAGTGTGGGTTTCCAGCTACCAGACCCCGACTGAGCATGTTATCTGATTTCTGTGATGCTCTCCTCAGATGAAACTCTAGAAGACAAAATCACTAACAGCCTCTTTTTTTCTTTTCCTTTTTTCTCTTTGCAGTAAAAAAAGCTAAACTCCAAGGACCACCAGGTAAGCCATGCTCTACTGCTTGTTTGAAGCAATGGTGACACCTGCTTTCTCACTCTTGCTAACACTGCTCCCTCCAGTTTTCATCTGCCTCCTCTCGGCTTCTCCATGATCTTCTTAGGAGTGACAAAAGCTGCCCTGAGAAGCCAGGCAGCCTGAGTCAGTAGAGAGCTTGAGGATGTGACCTGGCGTCACAGTGCTGAGGAACCTCTACCTGCTCACCTGACCTGAACAAGTGATGGATGAGGAAGGATGTTCCTTTACTGTCACCAGTTCCCATCCCAGCCTGATCTTTCCTGTCATCCTTACTTTGTCCCTGTTAAAAAGAGGATCTGAAAATGTCCACCAAGCAGAACCAAGCAATGCCTTTCTGGGTTCAGTGCCTCCTGGATGGGGATTGCTGGATGGTGCTGCAGAAGTGATTAGTTCCGGTGTGGCAGTCTGTAATGTTGGACCTTGGGACTGAAATCCCATCCACTATGGTTTGGGTCTGCATAATGAAATAGAAACAAACAGCTGGTGACTGCCAAAATTTGTGGTCTAGGCAAGTAATTCACTGTGATTCAGCAGCTAGCAAGAAGTCCCTTAGCCAGTAAACACATTTGGATGAAATTTGATATGGAGTTTACAAACAAATATGCAGTTTGCTTCTGGAATAACACCTATTCATGTGTTTAGATCTAGAGCGATTGCACAGCTGTATTCATGACTTATTTGTTCAGCTCTATTCTCTTGATGTAGCTGTCGTCAGGTTATAGGTGAAAGCTTCCCAGATCTCCTTGTTCATACGTGTCAGGCCAAGATCTCTGTGTCCACCAACCTTGAACTTCCAGCCCAGACCGGAAGGGAGATAGGGTGTACTTTATCCTTTCTTTGATCAAGAACCCTTCTCATGGCTGTAAAATACTTGTCCTGTAGAGTAGGTTAACTTCTGCCACAGCATGTAGTTTCACTGACAAGCTCAGTGTCCTGACAGGATGCAAGTCATGTAGCTAGATATGAGGGAATCTGGTTTTCAGTCACTCCACTTCTTTCCAAGCATCTGCATCATGAATCATTTCCCCTTCCTCTCTTTCTTTTAGAATATTTGAAGCTAGGTAATGGGGCATGCTATAGTAGCCCACAGCAATGATGCATGCGTATTTTGACAGTATTAAAATGGACTGTGAATGCTGGGAATAGACCGGCTGAAAAATGAAGTATAAAAATATGTACCTTGCTTTTTAGCTATTTGGTATATGTCTTGTTCTAGGCTTGGTGAAACTGATAGGTTGAAGTGGTAACTAACTCCCCCTAAAAGGGAGTTTGAATATCAGCATCTGACAATGAACAGACTTTATATATGTCTGTGCTTGGCTACTTTTGGTTTTATTAACAAAGAGATAGCTGTAGCTAGGAAAAACATCATTCCAGGCTTTTTATTCATATTTAAAATAAAAAGCAGGACATCTAAATGAAAACTGCCTTGTCAAAGTGTGAGTGTAACATGGTTCTTCTAGGTCAGCTGGTTTAAGTGATACAGATCAGTTTTAGCACATTTAGCATAAATCATTGTATTTTCCTTCTGCCTCTGACTGGGCTGTTAAGTTCTTTGCAGATTCTTGGGTGAAACACCACATGGGAACTAGGAGAGCAGTTGGGTCAGAAGGGAAGAGATGACAGGATAAGCTCAACTGCTTCTTGCTTGCATGTGTTGCAAGTTTATTCTTCACTCTGCATGGTCTGCCTTCAGTCTGTCTCTCTCTCATCTGTGTTTCAGTACCAGCGTATTACACACAAAGTGTCTGTGTTCT
>NW_010400451.1:109720-131286 GCF_000710305.1 Buceros rhinoceros silvestris | reverse complement strand
CTTTCTTTGTCCCTGGATTACTGTAAGTGCTTAGTCGCCTGGTTTTGTTTGTGCATGAATTTCTAAGAAACTGGGATTGAAAGCCTGATGGCAGATGAGAAACATCTTGAAAGCTCGGCTGCTTAACCCAGTGATGTCTTCCCATATGGGCTTTTAATTTTGAGTCCCCCGCGATGTATGTGTGTACTGAATGTATGGACTGAAAACCTTGAAATGTTGTGCTTATGTGATGGAAGGGTATACTGAAGAAGATAACTTTTTGCCTCTCGTTGCCCAGATAAATTCAATACATATGTGACTCTGAAAGTGCAAAATGTGAAGAGCACGACAGTAGCCGTACGCGGTGACCAACCCTGCTGGGAACAGGACTTTATGTTGTAAGTATGGTGTTGCACTGCGATGAGGTGCTTGTGGTGGAGTACTTCCACGGCACTGACATTCATATGGTGCTGCTATTGTGTTGTATAAATTGGAGTACTAAAGTAGGTAAAACACACAAGCCTAGTGACAACCAAAGTAACTTGCTTTTCTGTTGTTCACACTGACCTGTGCTGAAGACGTGTGTAGGGAGATTGTCTCTGCCAGTGCCATGCACTGGCTGCGGTAGGCTGTGTCCTGTAACAGTACAGAGTTGCCTGTTCTTAGACCTGTGTGTCAGGGTGTAGCGAGGGCCAGCTGGCACTGACACATACAACATAGCTTAGGCAAGGACTGAAGGCCCATAGCAGAGCTTAAATGGAACTCCTGGGCTGTAGGAAGAGCATGTGGGTGAAGACCACTGGTAAGGCTGGTTAGGGCAAGTAAAGACTGTTGTTAATGCACTCAGGGCCATGATAATGGTGATCCTGGTTACTTCAGTGTGGAAGCTGTTCTTGTGTGTTGACATTTTCTGCCATCGGCCTTGTGCCTGTGAATGTTTTCTAGCTCCACCACTGCAGCTTGAGGGGTCGCTAGTCCCTGCCATGAGCAGCAGAACCAGTTTCAGCTCTCCCAAGGTTTCTGGTGTTTCTGATTTGCTCTGGTCCTCGTAGTCCTGATATGTAGCCAGGGATTTCCCAGTACGTTTTAGAATGGTGATTTTTTCCTGCTGGTGGATGAATGACTTACTGATACATTGCATCTACTCCTGTTCCTGTAGCTTTATAAGACAAAGAGAACTACATTTACTAAATCCTCTACTCCAAATGCTTTGCTTGGAACTTGGCATGGACACCTCTATTGCAGGGTGAATGATGTTGTTTTCATCTTGTGGAGTGCTGCTGCTTTTGAGTGGGTCTGAGAGTGTCTGTAGCAAGAGACCCACGTGGGATTTTGTGATTATGTTTCCCAGTCCAGCGGAAGTTGGTTCTCCTCTGCCCAAAGTGGGAAGCTTTTGCCTCTGATTGAGGAGTCACCTGGGTCAGTACAGTGTTGCCATCATAGCTTGCTCCCATCTCCCTTGTTCGGTGGGACTCTGCTTTTAGACCAGCATATGATGTGTGTGCTTCCACAGAGTGTCTGGAGCCTATCCTTTGGCACGTGGTGGTGCACATGTACTCCTGGATGTCACCATCTTCTCAGCTCTGCAGTTCCGGGTTGGACAGAGGCTGTGGCTATCATTGACTTAAACCACTCGGTACTGGGGTAAGGTTGGGGCAGTGAATTATGCCTGTCTGCCAAATCGCAGGTCAATACTCAAACTACTAACTCATTCTTCCTGTGATTTGTGCTCCTCCTGAATACAGGAACTAGCTTCAAACATGGATAGCTCTAGAGGAGGCTGCTCACCAATGATTTGAGGATGGCGCATAGTTGTGTTGGGTGATGGCTTTCAGAGTTGCTGCTCCTCCTTTAAACAGCTCCTGGAACTGCTCTCCAGTATCAGTTCGGAGCTTAGGTAGCATGCTGTAGGTCACTGTGCTGCTCTGTAATTAGTTGCTAGGGGATATGAAAGGAGAATATTAGCTGAGCTACTTCGCCATTATTGTCCCTGCGTTAGCCAGGCAACAGCAGTTGTTCTGATGTTTCTTCACAACAAAAATATATGTGGCAGCGAACGTGTTTTGCATGGTCTTGTGTACATTAAGGTGTCCCAGGAGGAGTAACACTGGTATTCCAATACTACTATTCACTGTTTTGCTCTTTTTCTTTCTGGAGTTGGAAAAGGCTTTTGAACGCAGTGGTTTTTCCCTGAGGGAGGAATGCTTTTATCATCTGTGTTTGTGTTTACCTATTTTATGAAGCATAGTAGAAGAGTAGACTACAACCAAGAAAAGGCTTTCTATCTGTGTTTGTTGGTTTTTCTTCCAAACTCCTTGAGAGACATTACACTTTAGAATTTGGGGCCCTGGGGTTTCTTGAGATTTGCTTATTTACCAGACCAGTAAAGTACTTTAATGTATTCTTTGGGGTCATCTTCTAATTTTGAAGCAGCTTTAAAAGGACTGCGTGTTTGCAGCAAGCTTGAGTGCAGCAAGCACCTCTTGAGTGAAAGTGCAAACTGATGTTTAGAACATGATGATTAAATCGGTGTTGAAGCTGTTAGAAATGTCTTTCATTTAAATTCTATGTGCGTGTGGAAAGGGAGGGACACTAAATATCAACCTCAGCTCTTTTGTTCTTTGAAGCTGTTCTGCATCTAACCAGAAGGTGGAGAAAGGGAGATTCAAAGCCAGTCAAAGGTGCTCTACTGAAAATCTTTGTCTTTTATTCTATCTGGCGACCTGTCCTATGGAATGCTGTAAGACTCCCACTGGGTGTCTTACGATAATGTCTTGCTCTGTCAGTATATCTTGGAGCACTGAATGTGGTTTTACAGTGTGTCTGAGAATATTTCTCCCTTCTCTTCTCTTTCTGGCCTCACACTAGTCCAGCCAGCAGAAAATCAGTTGTTTCAGTTGTTACTGAAATTCTGTACAATCAGATACGTACGATCTCCAAGAGGCAAGCGGTGGGAGGGCAGAGCGGTGATGGGTGCAGGTGGCTAGCTGTTAGTTTGACCGTATTGAGTAGCCATATCGAAACTGAGGGATCTGGAGACTCAATTTCAAGATGCTAGCAGTAAACTCATAGTACGCCTGTATAATAGTTTGATTTTGATCTGTGTAGGCTGAGTCATCCAAGTACTGGACAATCCTGACCTCAATTCCTGTGTCTTAAGCAAGAACAGAAGCTCTTGGGTTTAAAATAGATATTAATGTCCTTTGCTGTTTCTGTATGGTTTGTTTTGAACCTTGTAGGTATATATTCTCTTTAAAAGTTGTGAGAAGTCTCTGGGGCAAGACTCAGATGGATACTGGGATTTGCAGCTGTTCTTTCTCTGGAGATGATGGCAGTCTGTAGAAATTACCGACCACCATGCATTTAAATTCTCTTGATAAACTTAATGTGGATACAGTTGGACAGAAGGACAGCAGGCACTGTGTGTCCAAGGGACCACCTACTTTTGGATATTCGGAGTTGCACTGACGGGAAGTCCCAAGCTCAAAAGTAGCAGGAGCAATAGCCTTTCTTCATAAGCATGAGGCGGTGGGGTATCAGCAGACAGCTCAGGATTCTTCTCTATTTTGCTGGTTTTGCCAGCATTCAGGCTGTTACGCTGTTCTTAAGTAGACGTGCTATACACTAGCATAGGAGAGGAAGGCATGAGTGCTGTGATGCATTTGGAAGAATGAATTTGAGATTAATCCTTTTCTTAGTGAGAGGGAAGAAAAACCTTCAGACAGGTATTTCCAAGAACTTGGTGCTTGGTGGTCATGTGGCTCTTTTGCCACTCAAAGCCTTGCAGTGTCATGTAGAGGAATAAGCTAGTGCTGGAGCAGAATTGGTGCAATGCAGCCCCGAGCAATAGGTAGTGCTGCTGGTGCTGCTACACTGGCTTTGCGGCTGTTACTGTTGGGATGTGGCAGGTCTTCTTTTTGGTAAGCTAGTGCTGGAGCAGAATTGGTGCAATGCAGCCCCGAGCAATAGGTAGTGCTGCTGGTGCTGCTACACTGGCTTTGCGGCTGTTACTGTTGGCATGTGGCAGCTCTACTTGTAGATAAGTATTGGTGTGTTTGGACCTGCCAGAATACGCTTGTGTTGCTGTGCTGCCGAGGTAAAGTAGACACTCACTGTGTTAGAAGCAGGGTTTCTGATGACAAAGAACAACTCGCCTCTAGGTTTTGGCCCAAGATACGCTTCTTCCTCCTGTGTTCATAGCTGCAGAGACAAGCTCCCGACAGTCCCTGCATGATGTGCTTTGGAGCTTTAGTTTGCAAACTTTGTGTAATTAGTGTTAAACTGTGAGAAATCATCACTAGTGTTCCCTCTGAGCATGAAGTGCCTCGACCGCATGCTTCCAGAAGCAATCTGTAGCTTGACATGGCTGTGTGGGAAGAGTTTACTGTTATAGTCATGGTGGTAATGCAGAATCTACAGCAGAATTAGATTGTACACTGCTTTTTTCTCACCTCTGCTGCCTGTTCTTTTCTTGCAGTGAGATCAGTCGACTGGACCTGGGCCTAATTGTTGAAGTATGGAACAAAGGACTGATCTGGGACACCCTGGTTGGGACTGTATGGATTGCTCTGAAGGCCATTCACCAATCTGATGAGGTTAAGCTGACACAGAAATTTTGTTTTGACAGCTCCAGTGTTGATAGTTGATGCGTTAACAAATTGGTCCTGGTGCACCTTAGGACTATGCTCCTCAGCAGAAATTCCCCTTGCAGTCAGTAAGGCTGGGTGAGGGAAGAGGGCTGTTGGCATCACATTGTTGGTTTTGTTCTTGTAGGAGGCTGCCAATAGAGAGACTAAAACTGAGCTTAAGTACGTGTCTTTGGTCTCATTTCACTCATGTGGACTCAAGGAATAGGGATTAATCTGTTAAGGAACGCATATAATTGACAAGAGTCTAAAGTCTTAAGGACTGACTGTGTAGTCTGATGCTCAACTTTCTATGAGTTCCTGCTAAAGACAGAGCGTGACTTGGTAACAGGACAAGCTGGCCTTTGAGGTAGGCTCAGAGCGTGTCTACATCATCATCTTAAAGCTTTTGGTTGCAGTGTTGGAGAGTGTCTAGAGGTGGTCGTACGAACTGAAAAAAGTAGGAAGATGGCATGTGGCAATGTCTGCCCTATATACAGAATTTGGTGGTTCCTGCAGCTAAACAAGTAATGTTTGAGGGTTTTTTACTCAAATTTCAGGGCAGTTACTTAAAAGATTATTGAATTTGAGCAGGGAGAGAGAGCTTGTATTTTCCATGAAAGCAAAAATGTGGGAATGCCCAGCAGTGAGACTGCGAGGTCTGTCTGGTGCTCGGTTCCCCTGGCTGTTCAGGGACTCCTCGCTGCCTACCCTTGAGGACTTACCTTTGCAGTTCCACTGAGAAGGCAGTAGTTCTGCTAGGAGGTGTTTGCTGCTTGTCTCATCTTTACCAAGACCTTTGAGATTCGGAAGAAAAGCTGCCAGAATGTGCTGAATGGATGTCATTTGATGTTAAAATGAGGTGCAGCCTTGATAATACTGTAATGCTCTTCCTGGAGCCTTATGTGTGAGAGTCACTGCGTAAGGACCTACCAGACTTGAAACTTCATTTGTGGCTTGTGATTCACAGGAAGGTCCTGGGGAGTGGTCAACGCTGGAGGCAGAAGTTGTAATGAAACATGATGAAATCTGTGGAACCAAAAACCCAACTCCTCATAAAATTTTGCTGGACACAAGATTTGAGTTACCTTTTGGTGAGTGCATTTCATTAACTTACTTGAGGTGCTGACAGTAGAGAGAAAACGTTTGGGAGCAACTTGAGTTTGATCAAGGTGTGCTTATTCTCAGTTCAGTCAAAGTAGTTCAGTGCAGATCAAATTGCTGGTGTTCATTTCTTGTTTGACTTCTTTCTAACAAGATCAGAATAATAGGGAATATTTGAAGGTCTCCAGGTGCTGGAATGTTTAGACAAGCAGCAGTTTAAGAAACTATTAATACTATTTCAGGATTGTGCAGTCAGACATTTTGTTCCCGAGGAGGGAACATTCACTTCTTTGTATCTAGCCAAATTTGGCTCTAGAAGAGGTTAAGCGTAGTGTTAGAGCTGTTCTGTGGTAGGTGCACTTAAACCCTCCTAGATTTGTGCAGTTCAGTTAGTGAAACATTAATGCTCAGTGCTCCTGAACATTGTCATTAGCAGGGTATATAAATAACTTGGTGTTACAAGAACTGCCTTTCTGGCAGTCACTTGTATTTGAAAAGTACAGAATGTGGAAAAGTAGCTCATCGGAGCAAACCCAACTCAAAGCTGTATGTGGTTTTTTTTAATGATCATTTTACTTAACCCCTCCCCCACAAAAACCCCAACCCCCCCAAAAACCAAAGCAAATAAACCCCAGAAGTAAGGCTTTAGCTGGAAGGCTTGCATAGCTTCTCTTCCTAGCTCATGGCTGACTGTTGGCACCGTGAGGTTTTTGGAGGCTCATGGTGTTTGTTCTCTGCATTGGACATCGAAGTGTTTCAAAGCTGTCTGTCACTGCAAGGCTCATCTCTCCCTCTCTGCCTGTTGCTTGTTTTTTGGTGCCAAGCCCCTGGCGGTGTGAGCAATTTGTATTGTGCTCTAAGCACGGGTGGAGCATTTGTGCATCCACTGGCATTTGTCCAGCAACTGGCAGGACTGGCCATCTGTTGTGGAAAATAGTCAGGTCACCCGTTAGGCTCATACCCCTTCCAGGCGCAAGGGAGGATGCGGGTGCTGGCCCCACAGCACTGCAATCAATACAAATTGTGTCTTGTGCTCCCGGTGTACTGTTCTGACTGCACAGTCTGCTGGATGGTGTGGTCGGGGGGAAGTGCAGTGTTTTATAGATGTGATAGACTCTGCTCTTTAACTACAGACCAGCATTTAGAGGCAAAAAGGTATCTGACATCTCAGCTGTCTTGACAGCTAAGCTGTCTAATGTCGGTCTGGAGCCATCTCTCTTCCTCATGAAAACGTCCTGGTGATCCACAGCTGCTGTAACCCTGTCAGGAGGAAGTTTATTACTGAAATGACTTGTTGTCTAAGAGGAGGAACAACTCACTTGATTTCCTTGTGAGGTGAAACACTGGTTATCTGGGGCAATTGTTCAGGCTTCTGGGAGGGAGAGAACACAGCAGATGTAGCTGAAAGCAAGGCTTGTAGCCACTGCCTCCTCATCTGACGTAGTTGCTTGTGAAGTGTCTCTGCTTTAAAAGAAAATGAAGTTCTAGTCACTCCCTATGTATTCAGAGTATTCCAAAGACAGTTTGTGTTCTCCTGAAATTATTGTTTTGGACTACATTACATTTTGATTATTTTCTTTCAAGAATAGAGAACAGACTCACTGTAAACCATTGTGTGTTAGATCATCTGGATTTAAAAAATAGAAAAAATTCAGGTAATTGTGTGTTTTCTCCCCACTACTATACTCAGAACACAGGATTCATTTTTGTTCGTTTGATTTTTTTATCTAGTATTATAAAATGATGATGTTCTGTAGAACATACAATTCTGCAAAGCAGGATTTCATGCAGAAAACTGAAAGCATTAGGTAAATAACAAGCTTTTAGTGACTCTTCTGTTTTTAACACTATTGATCATTTAAAACACATCTATTACTTACTCCTTTGCTTTCTATGCCAAATACTGAAATAACAGGAGCTCCACACTGCTGGCTGTATTGAAGGGTTTGTACTTTAGAATGTGAAACCTTGTCTGCCTGTCCATTGTTTCATATGTAATGTCGAGGGGAAAAATGGGTGCATCATCCATTGGAAGGGCTGTGCTGTTCTTCACTTGAAGAGTGCTGCAGTTTTTCCTGAATATTCTCCATTTTCAGTCTGTCCTGAAGCAGGTTGAAAAGTGATAGGCCCCAAGAATGTGGGATATTCCTCTATAAGGTGACATCTGCCCATAGCAGTTTCTCCAGCAGTGCTTCCATTTGCCCCAGGACTGAACGTCTCCTGCCATCACCTCCATATGATGCTGCCATATGGATTAGGTTCTACCTCCCTGCCCTTGCAGTGCCTTGTGATTTGGAGGGATGTGTGGAGGTGGCTTGGCTCACAGTGCTACCTTTGCATCCTGCCCGACAGATTTGCAGGCCAGTTTCCCAGGGACTCTTAATACCCCACCTGCTAAGACTGTGTTGTCCTGTGAGCTGGGAACTGCTGCTTTAAACCTACACAGGGAACTAAATGGATCACTGATCTGCTGTGGAAGTTCTGAAGTCAGCAGCTGTGTTGATGTAGAGGTAGTGTTTTAATAACAGCATGTTTGGAGTGACACTTAGGAACATTGTGTAGCACGACTTGTTTCCCAGGTGAAGATCTCCTCGCTATTGTAATACACGAGAACTGGAGCTATATGGCTGCACGTGTACAGCTTGTGCTGCTTTCCAAGTCTGGTAAAATGCAGCCGTCTGGGCTAGCAGCTGTAAAAAGCAGTGTGTTCTGTGCTTTTTCTATCACTTCTGGCTGCTCTGTTTCATTTAGGTTACACGAGGCACCTGGCTGCAGTACCGCAGGCTATTCAGTCTGTATTTAAAGTATTTCACTGTATGTGGGTGGAGCTTGAAGTTTTTAAGGGGTTGTAAAATAGACTAAATGAGATCGAAAGTCAGAGAAGCTGAAGTCCTTAATGTAAAACATGATTGTATATGCAAAGAGGTTTGGAAACTGGTTTGTTGTTTGCACTATATTTATCCCAGATTAGTTTGCTGCTTCTGCTTCCACCTGAGAGGTTCAGGATTCTTCCTTCTTGGTATCTCCTGATACTTTGGAGACTGGCAACAGCTAAAGCTGAAATAAATGCAGAATGTGCTGATGCTGCTAGTGGTAGTACATGGTGAAGGTAACTTTGAGAATTTTTTTTTTTTCCCCCCTAATGTGAAATTGTTCTAAGTGTTTGCCAGGCTTGGAGTTGGGAAGCAGTCCCTCCTAACAGAGGCTGATGAGAGTTGTAGACTGTGCTCCTTGTGGTATAAAATAACCTTTCCTGAGGTAATCCAGGAGTTAAACTGCGTTAAAGCCCAGATTTCTGATGGGACAAAGAACATTTGCAAAGGCCTTGATGTATCCTCCATGTGTGCTGTTGCACATTCTGGATGTGGGTCTTGTGCTCAGTAGAGTTGTTAGTGTGACATTACCTTGTGGTGTAAAGGAGAGAGAGCAGATCTGTGGGCCCTTTTCTGTGTGATGGACTGTGGTGCTGGGGACTGGACTGTCATTTAATGTTCTCTGCCAGCCCTGTGTTCTTAAATGCTCCATCTCACAGAAACAGAATGACTAAAAATCCTCTCCTATGAAAGTGCAGTAAAGCATGAACATTTGAAATGTGAGGTGTTAGTGAGAGCTGGTAATAACCCCTCAGGTCCAAAGCATTTTTATGCTTAACAGCCTTTTAAAAATGGCAGTAAATTGCCTACTTGATGGGAGGAACTAGTTGTTAGCAAAGACAGGCTGGAGCAGCTTTCTTCACTGAACATACCTGTTCCTTCTCAGAAACAAGACAGACATATGAAGCAAGGGTGAGAGCTTTTCTTCTTGTTTAGTTTAGAGAATTTGCTGGTAGGGAGAAGACAGTCTTGATGTAGTGAACGTGTGGTGGCACAGACCTTCCAAGGTGCTGCTTTCTAAGTGTACAATTGTGCTTTTTAAAAGCAATTTTACTCTGTCCCCCTTTTTCAGAAGTGCACTGGCTATGTGCACGTCCCTCACAGGATGGAGCGCTCAGAAGTGCTTTTGGCTCACAAACTATAGCAGTTTGGGTCTGTGCCAGGCTGATTCTAGTAGATAATAGGAGTCAAAATGCTTTTAATGTTCTCACCACTCTTGGGCTCGGAGCATGCTGATCTGCATCCAGCCATCAGGTGGGGTAAATGTGCTCTGTTGTTTTATTGTCTTGGGAACCGTACAGAAAGAGAAATGCTCAGGTCTGTGAAACTGAGATCCTCAGTGAGAACTTGCAAAGATTCTTGTACCTCTGGAAAGGGAAGAAACTGGGGCTGGCAAGACAAGAAGCCAGGTGAAGGCATGTAGGAAAGTGGAGAGGGAGGGAATATCACTTTTACTTCCAGCACTCTGTCTCACTCGCACTGACCTGGGGTATGCCCAAGCCCAGGACTAGCACCCTGGGAAAAACTCAAGTGGCACAAGGTGATGAGGAAGAACCACTAAGCCTGAGGCGAAGAAAAGCTTTAGGGCTGCAACTGGTTATTGCCAAGCTAGAGATCTGAGCTGGGATACTGTCATGTTTAGGTACATATTTAGGGGATCTAACTGTGAGTGAAGTAGTCTGTATGGATTCTCCTCTAATTCCTTCCTCAGTCTGGTAAGTCTCTGTACTGCTGTGTCCTCACTTCTGTGGAAGTGCAGTATATCCAGGTGTCAGGGGCCTGGGTGCACTGAGAAGTCTTAATTGCTCCGAGCAGCCTTATAGGACCTTCACCCACACCTCTCATTTGTGAGCCCAGGAGTCCCACTCAGCTCTGTGTTGGACCCTTCACTCCTGAGAGATGCTGTGGGAGGTACTGATCCCTCACCTCAGCCATAGCCATGTCTATGCCTCGTTATGGACCCCAGGGTTGTGGATTGTCTTTCCAGCTTGACCTCAGACCTGCCTTGTCACCATGGTCCTGCCTGCTGATCTTGGCTTCTAGTTGAACGTGGCCATGATCTCCAGGCTTGCCATGCTCACTTTGCTCGGGTGCTGTAGGTGCTCAGGTGCTTGTCCTGGCTGGCAAGTCCCCTGCGACGGGGGGGACTGGGGATTTCCTTTGCCTCCCCTCCTGTAGGGAGCAACCAGCCCTCACTGCTTCCTGACACCAGGAGCCCAAGAAACAGGGGGTTCAGCTTTCAGCTGAAGATGGCAGTAGGAGCAAGGACAGTACAGCTCGCAACATTTCTGTATTGGTGTCAAATTAAGAAGCCCCAACAGCTGGTGAAAATACCTGCCCATCTCTTCTCTATTCTCGCTCAGCAGTTTTGTTTCACTGACACGGTCTTGCTTCTCTTGTTTACCGAGGGTGATGTCAGCAGAGAGTCCTGAGGTGGCATCAGATGGCCTCTCTTTGGGCTAGTTCAGCTTTTCATCTTGCAAGCGGCAGTTAATGTAGCAGAGTAGCTTGCACTTGTAATCAAAGCTGAGCAGTGATGTAGAAGTTGACCAGTGGACATGGGCTTGCAAGCAGTCAGGGTTTTCCCGTTCTCTGCATTCCAAAGAACCAGCTTCAACAAAACAACTGACTGAAGCAAGACACGAATGGAAGGTGAAACTAAAAAATAGTTCTGAACTGCTTCCTCAAAAATTTGAGAATTTGGTCTCATTAGGCACTTTTTTCTGCTGAGCAGACTTGACTGAAGTTTGTAGACTAGATGCTTCATGTTTAAGGTTTGCTGTGCAGTAACTGTAGTGCCATTAGTATTGATGTCAAGAGTTGCCTTAAGATCCAAATATCTTTAAAGTAGCCGGTATCTACACAGTAGCAGATTTTTCGTCTCTGACTTGCATAAGAAGCTGTTTCAATAGAATAGTAACAATCCTGCACTAAAAATCTGATAGCTCCGTTCATGAAATGGGCACTTCATATACAGGGTCAGAACAACAAATCCAAGAGACATATGGTGCTTCTTCATGCCCGGGTATGCTGCTAAACCATGGTCTGCGGGAAAGCCTTGCAGCCCACCCGAAGACAGCTGTAGTTTCTGCAGTTGCTAATTAATTGCTTCACCCCTCCTAGATCTCTTTGGTTTCGATTTCAGGCTCCAGAGTTGAGTTGTTTTTGATTCTGGCCTTATTCTTCAGTTGATGAGTTTTTTCTTAATCTTTGAAGTAAGTAATGACTTTCAACGACAAAATTCTATAGGCTCTGCTTTAATGTTTAGATCGCTTCAGGTCCTTGTTGGAGTTTGTCCTCCTAAATCTCATCAGGTTGTATCTCTGATAGCTTTTCAGTTAATTGGTGTTTTCTTTCTAGATAATTCTGTCCATGTTTCGTTTGAATGCCATCCCTAGTTTGTTCATACCTCGTCTAATAAATCTGTGCAGCTGTGATCCACAGCTCTGATGATCAAAAGCCTGTATGTTTTTCTACAGCTCCTGTAATTGTGGAGGACTCTCTCATGTTTCTCTTAGCTTGTTTTCTAATAGCATGTAACAACAAAGCAATGTATTGAAGATCAGAAAGAGTAACTAGCTCTGTGTGTTATGGTTAAAATAAATTATTTTGGTCTCCCTTCCAGCAAACATAAATAGGTTGGTTTTTTATTTTTTTTCTACTTAACACAGGTTTTCTAGAGCCAGCTGCTAACTTTCCAGTTCCCTAAGATCTTCTCAGGTGGGATCTGTTTTATCCCCCTTGTCTGGGTGAGATGAGTTGCATAAAAATACAGTAGTGTTTCTGTTACAGAGGTGTAGATGTTAATTTGTAGTCCAAGGAAATAGCTGCCTTTGAAACTTCAAATTCCACTAAATCTGGCATGTTTCTTGTTCTTGTTGAAGGTGATTCCTGTTCTAGTATACTGGCCACTATTATCTCCAGATGTTATGGGGTCACTGGCTTCATGAGATGATGGTTTGCGTGGCTGAGAGAGGACACATGTAGGGCAGTTATGCTCTTTAAGTATAAGAAGAAAGCAATTCTTGGTCCGTTTCTGAAAGCCTTTTAGGTCTCAGTGGAATGGTCACCTGCTGATGTAACTTGTAGAAGCACCTTTTCATCAGGAGACCATCCCAGCCACCATTCTTGCCAACAATCGCATAGCTTAGCACATCATTGTGGCTGTGTCCTGGGGTACAGTTCATTGCTGGAAAACTAACTTATTAAACTTCTTGACTCCTAATGAGGCACCTGAGAATGTGAAGGGCTAGAAGAGGTGGGAAAACGAGCTGAATTGGTATTATATTCATCCTCATTTGTCAGTTTGCAGGGTTGGGGGTGTCTAGCTGGAGCAGTCCCTCTACTTCCTTCCTGTCTGAGCTCTGAAATTCCTTCATTGGTGCAGTTTTGTGCCACGAATAGCCAAATTTCAGAAGTCATTACAGTTGGGGGGATGCTGAGTGGCTTAAAACAAACAAAGAAATGAATCCCCAAACTTTTTTTTCCATGTTTCCAATGATTTTACATGCCTGGCCCACCCCCCACAAGCAATTCATCGGCACCTCCAGGGGTGCATTTTGGGATGAAATTTTGAGTGGCAGAAATCTGTGATCCCTTCAACCTGTTAGGACGCTGTATTACTTCGAAGTGTGAAATAGAAAATAGTTACCAAAATAAAGGTGATAACGCTTGCTACTGGCTGTCAGTCATCAATTTGGTAAATCTTCTAGAAGGTAAAAGGGTTGTTGTGATTCATTTCACAATGAAGCTGTGGTGTGGTGTAAAAATAGGAATGTGCTTTCATGTGAATATGACAGCCAGTAACACTGTTCATTGCCTCAGAAGATTTGGCTTATTGTCTGCAGTGACAAAAAACAGACTATTTCTTCTTTGGTACTTAATTTGCATTACTCCAGCTACGTAAGAAAGATGTGCTATTCAAAAGGAGCTCACGTTCTACTGAGAGTATAAAAGCCTCCAGAAGAGGCTCTTGATCTTGCTACGTGTTATCAAGCGTAAAGCAAGTGTATTAATGTCATTGTGAAATGGCTCTTCATAAAATTAATACTTGAATTAAATCTGAACCAGTCTGTCCTGCTCTTTCCGGCCTTTATGCAGTGTATGTTTGGTTAATCAGCTTTAAACAAGAGAGCAAAGTAAGCTCTTGAACTGTGTTACTGTTTACAATGCTTGTTTTCCATCTGAATGCTAGCAAAAGATAGTCCTGTTACTTCAAAATTACCTGTGGTTTTCTTTTGTGTTGTGTTCTTGGAATACTCTCCCTGTGACAGGGTTACTGCTGGTGATAAATGCAAATTTGCCTGGCTAATAAGATGGTGTGATTTATTCTTTCGGTCTAGATATCCCTGAAGAAGAGGCCAGATACTGGACCAGAAAGTTAGAACAAATAAATTCACTGGGAGACGATGAGGTAAATATATATAATGAAAGTTGAACGTAGTCCTGAGTGTCTTATAACTTGCTGTTATTCTTTGTATCAACTCCCTGTGATTAAGGTAACTACTAAATGTTCATCATTTACAAGTCTTCCACAAACTGTCTACAGAACTGTTTTGTCAAGTGTACTGTTAGCGTTCCTACATGTTGGAAGTGCTTGGATAGTGAGAACTGTTTCACTGATGTGCATATGCTCAAAGGAAAGGTAATCTGCACTTTACCTCGGAAGGCAGTGACATCAATTTTGTCAGTTTTGTGGTAGGTTCTCTCCATTTGTGAAATCAAGTAAAAAAGGACTCTTTTGCAGTTGGCTGTTCCTGGGGAAAAGACAAAGCAAGATGCTGACCTTTTCTTGAAACTGAGGACTGTTGGAGCTGTTAGCATTGAACTAATTCACTTGTTAATGGCTCATTTGATATTGAGTCTTGTAGTACCTGCTAGTTATGGCTTTGGATTCTTTTTTTTTTCCTGATGTGTTTTTGGCTAAACAGCTGTAAATTAAAAGTTACAATTGTATTTTTTTCAGAGGCTGTTACATGATTAAAACAATTCTTCGCAGTCCATACTGTTTGCAAAATAAGGTTTGATGTATTCATGCCTCTACTAGAAGTTTAAAATTTAAAAAAAAAAAAAAAACTACTTGTTGATGCCAACATCATTGAGGAGGAAGACAGTGCTTGCTTAAACTCTTGATAGGTCTCTTTCCATAGCAAGATAATTTGCAAAGTATTCTGCCAGTGACTTTCGGAGGTTTTTGTTCTGGGATCCTTCATCTATTCCTTTCTGCTCCTGATGTCAGTCATTCAGTTTGCTGTGCAGATGAAGAAAAATAAGGATGGTTTTCTTTTCAATGAGGACAAACCAATATTTGGTAGATAAAACCTAACTGCTTGAGGACAATGTCTTGTACCTTCCTTAAAGATTGAGGGCCGTTTGGAGATGAGGAAAAGCTCGGTCTGTAATTTGGTCTGTCAGTGGGGCTGCTGTAGTGCCCTCTGCTCCTGTGGACTGTAGCAGCAGCCTGTGCCAGGTACTTCGGTGAAGCGCAGGTGCCCTCTAGTGCCTCGGTGAACTGGTACTGGCTGGGAGATACCCTGAGCTTTGTGAGACTCACTTTTCCCTGGAGCACCATCCATCTGCACACTAAGTGCTTTTAACAAACACTAGTAACAAAATCGAGTCTCTGTATTTGTGACCTAATGGTCTCAAATTTGTTATGGATGTTCCCTGTCGCCAGTGAGAAAATGTAAGAATGCAGGAACACCTGTGCAGGGCGTGATGGAAGGTTCGTCTTGCTGCCTGTCTGACAGTGACCCAGAGCAGGATCCTATCTTCCTTGCATATCCCCCTGATTTGCAGTGACTTGTAGCTCAGGAACTTCCAGAGGCAGTAACAACACCAGATGGATTTTTCTTCCATGGATGACAGTTGCCTTTTGAATGCATGGGGTCAGATAGGTTGTAGCAAAAGGATTCAGCACTTTAGTTGTGCATTGCCTGAAGAAATACCTTACTTGTTCTGAGCAAACAAACATTGTGTTGTGAAATTAGCTGGAGTCAGATTTATGTGGAGAAATTGAATGACTGATCCTCACTCATCTGCTCTCTGCCACTTGGCTTTACAGATCTTGGCTTCTTGCATGACTTTCGGGCTGCAGAGTCCTAGTCTGCATAGTGGTATTAAATACAGAACAGCTTTGTGCCTTTGCCTTCTTTTCTGTGTGTTGAGTTCAGCTATTTCCGTTTGAGACAGTGGATGAACAGGCTAAAGTTGCACAGCAGTGTTCAAGAAGCAAGTTTGTTTGGAGTTTACATGGCATCATAAAAATTCTTTCCAACCTCTATTCCTTCAAACACTTAACATTCAGTTTTCTTTTTGGGACTGCTGATAGTGCTTGGGCTGTTGCCTTAGAAAGAACAAACTACTGTCATATTTTAGGATCTCTGAGTGTGATAATTCAGAACACATTGCTGTCCTGTGCTGCCGAAGTTGCTCATCAACAGACTTCCTTTCACCACGTTGTCAACCAGTCAGTGCTGTGAGATCCAGCAGTTCTTGTTTTCTTGTTTTCACAATCCTGATTAACTCAGTGAGTTGGCAGTTTGCTGATGATAAGACTAGCCACCTTTCAGGATCACTCCTGCATTTTAAATAGCACAGATTGAAGGATAGCCACAGGGGAAGTCTGCAGGTTGTCACCTTCTGTGTAATGAACTGGCGGTTAATCCTTTCCAAATCCAGGGAGAGGGTGTCTGGTGGCCCTGTTTTGCACAGATTGCAGCACCAGGTTGCTAAGGTGGCCACTTCCTTTGTCGTCAGACCTTTTTTTTCCCTAGTTCTCATTATTTCTCTCAATTGTCCTAATTTTCTCATATCTCTATGAAGTACGAGACAGAGGAGAATAACAAAATAAAACCACTGGCGTTCCCCTGGGGAGTGCTTTGATGCCGTAACAAACAGCTTTCTGAAAAGTCAAAGCTGGCTAATTGAAATATCTCTTGTGTTCTTTAATTTAGTATTAAATTAGATGAAAATTCTTTGTTTTGGATGTACAGTGGATCACATGAGAATTTGTAAGTGTTGGCTGGGCAAACACTGTGTTACTGCCCTGAGGGGTGCATTAATTATCTCACTGCTGCAGTGTTGTGAGCCCACGAGAGTTTTGAACTGCTGAAACCGTGCTTGAGTGTCTAAACATAGTCGTTTCTGAGTTTCTTGTGGCAGTGATGTTGTGGAGAATCAGATCTTTCAGATGTCTTGCAATAGGGCCTGTGCTTGTAGTAAAGCAGACTTCACCTTAACTAGATGTTTACATTTAACACCTGGGCTTGGCATGAAAAAAAGAGGAGACTTCTGGGAGTGTATTTGAGTATGGCTATTAAGGAGCGAATTTAATGCTGGGTACTACCAGCGATGTCTTCTCTTCTCTGTGGCATGCTGTTTGCTGAATGCTGTTTCATAGTGTTACCATTTGCTTTCTTACCGTTCTGTGTCCCATCTTGGTTTTTTTTTTTTTCCTCCTTCAGTATTCCTTTCAGGAGGAAGTCCAGAAGAAACCATTGCCCAGTGCTGCCTCCCAGTGTTGTAAGTTAGACATTATTTCTTCTCAATATTTTTTCCTCGCTGTGTGTACTTTTATTTCTTCCTCTGGTTAGTTATCAAACAATGGTACATCTGAACAGCATTTTATTCTTAGAACTACCTAAATCTCTGTGACGCCAGTAACTTTTGTCAGTTATGAAAAACCGTGCCACTCAAAATGTTGATCTAAAGCTTCTGATGCTCAAGGTGAAATCAGGCATCGAGCCTTTAACCTGTTTGTGTCCTTGCGTGTGATAGGAACACCAAATGTGTTTGAAGTCACCTAGATTGTCAGACCCCTCTATTATTGACCCAAGTAAGAAAATGCCAGATTTTTTTTTCTTATAGCAAAGTCAGGCTATGTTCTCTTTAAAGTTCGTGTATTGAATATTATTTTTGACTTTTAAATGAAATTTCAAGATGACAGAAAAAGATGGAGACAGGTAGTGCTGCTAGCCTTTAAAAATGCACTAGAAGTTTGTGTAGTTGATGCCTGATTTCTTTGATATTGGTTTTCAGTGCTGTGTAGATGGATGAATAATATTTTTACTAATTCCTGCTTATCTCATCTTGTTTTTCTTATGCTTCTGAAAACACAGATGGAAAAATAACATAGGACATACTGTGTCTGATGGTCTGCAAAATCAGATTTCTGAAACACTGCTTTTAAAGTACAATCGATGGAAGCTCAGTGATGTCTCTTATGTTTTATCTGCTTTTGGCAACAGCCTTAGTAAAATTCAAGTCTCATAATTTAAACAAGTCTTTTATCCTCTACTACTAATCCTATGAGACGCGCATATTACACTTTGCAGGCTGTTTATCCATTAGGCTGATTATGGGATCTCTACAAAACTGTTAACATTAAGAAATGTTAATTACCGTTTACCTTTGTTACGTTATCTTAAAACTATCTTCCACAAAATGTGAACATTAACCAATTGCCTAGGAAATCTGAATGTGGTGTGTAGCTGGAACATGTACAAAGGTGTATGAAAGTATCCTGGCAGTGGTACCTTTGGTAACACCCAATGAGTCCTTTTTTTTTTAAAGAGTGTATGTAAAGAATAAAGCACTTTTTTTTTTTTGATATGTGTTGTTTTTAAATAGCCAGAAGGGTACACTACCTGACTGTCTGCCCTGAACTTTGCTTCTGTTTGAGAGAAGCTGGTCTGAGCATTGGGGTGTATAGTGAATTAGGAGGAATGCTTTTGTGTCTAGAGAAAGGAGCTGTTCCTCCCACAGCATCATGCTTTTACATCCTCAAGTGCTTGTAGCCTGCTTTTTCCTGGAGGACCAACTCAGCTCTTGCAGCTAAACGTAGTAAAGAATAGAACTGCAGCTGCCCTTACTGTATTCCCCGTTAACAGCCTGCATCTTCCTAGAAAATGACCTTTTACAGTAATTAATTGAAGGCCCCTGGTTCGAACAAGTAATATTGCATAAAATTAATCATTCATAGTATTAAAACATTCATTAGAATTGATGTTAAATATTTCATGGCAGTATGTAGTTAATATATTTAGAGAATTTTCTCGTAATTCAATAAAGCTTGTGGCACTGCATTTAATTTTGCTTATCTACTGACTGCAAGTATCCAACATCTATGAATATCTGATTATTTATATGGACAAATATAAAATAGACATTTAATGAACTCTGCTTGCATCAATCTGCGCATAAGAAGCGTCAGCTTGCCTGAATGTGCATAGTTCTTTGGAAATCAGGAATTCAACTCAGAAGAAGTGTGCGTTGTGTGTCTATTGAAAGCTGACCAGACCTTTGCATATGACGCACAACCTTTTTCCATAGGAGCAGGGTGGGCGTCCTTCTCTAACGTAAAACTTGCTGAGTACAGAGTGTTCTTACCATGTGGATAAATAATTGATAGATGTATTTTTAGATGTAATAAAAAGATCTTTAAAAACATTTGTAAGACTCATTCAATTTACCATCATGATGTGCTAGATGAGATCACAGCTGGGAGCAGGACACAATCAGCTGGACAACAGACTTATTATCTAGAAGGAGCAAAAAACTTCCTCAGTATAAGTAGTTTTTTTGCCCCATGAGAATATCTCTCCAAATCCTAAAAAATACAAAGTTATCTTAAAACCTGATGCACTATAGAGCAAAGTGCAGCAGAACACTTCATGTAGTGTGCATTTCAAGAAATATCAGTATAACTGCACGGGCCACTGGTGTCCTGCTTAGCCCTCAGAAGAATTCTGGCTTCTTTTTTACAGCTACAGAAAATCCTGCTCCAGCAGGCAGGGCCAGGTTCGTTAAATAGGAAAATAGATGTCCTTACATGTTAATATTAGATTACACTTCTGTTGCTGTATTTTCCCTTTCCCAAACGATTCTCTCAGGATTGTTTCCCCACCTCCTACACGGATGCAACTCTCCCCTCAGCAGAAGTGGGGAGAAGGATGGAGTGGGATGTGGGAGAATAGAGTTGGGCTGTGTCTGAAAGCCAACATCTGATCTGATCTTTGAGGGTGGGTTTTAATCTCTAGTCATGCTGCCTTGGCATGGTGCCATGGGAAATCTCAGCATGGATTAGGGGCTCTAGTTTTTCCAGAGATAATGGAGCTTTCAGGCTCACTTTCACAGTTTCAGATGCTGTCTTGCTCTTAAAAGAGTCTGACCCACAATTTCTGAGGTAATGTGGGATTTGGGCTTCATACCTATTGTTACATGAAGCAGGGGGATCTGTTCTTGAACATGCAGTCTCTTGTAAGCTCTACTGCTTTTGGCACTTCCCACCTCTTCCTTCATCATACTCAGCCATTTCATTTTTACCTCCCAGCTTCTGTGTTTCCCTATATATTTCTCCTACCCTAGAAAGATTACATGCTTCTGATTGATTTAACTTTCAGTGATCCCAAGCAATAAACAAAGCACTATAGTGCCCATGGATCTGGTATTGTTTGCACTTCTATTAAAGGTAATTGTAATTCTTGATTTCCTGATACCTCATTGTTGGATAACTGCAGCATCCCCATATTGGCTTTTACCCACAACCTGAAATTGAATGTAAATTGAAAAGAAAGCAAGCTTTTATTATCTGGAAATTCACTTTAAATGAAACAGCTTGAAAAAAAGTTATTTCATTACTTCGTCATTTATTGAGTCAATAAACCCTAAGTTATTTATTGTGGTAGGTATAGATTTATCTTCCTTGTACACTCAGGGTCACTTCTGGCATTGTAGAAGTCCGTTATAATCCATAAGTGATTCACTCCATCAGCATTTTAAACACAGTTCTGACTTGGAGCAGATACTGTGCAAACTGGCATGAGAAAAGTATCCTGTATCTCTGCAGAAAGATTTGGCATTTTAGCTAATGAGCAGATACTTTAAATACTGCCCTGCATCTCTTGTCAGGAGTTTACAAATATGGAGAAAAGCAGGTTTGTTCACCATGATTCTCAGAAAATGCAACCCAAGTGCCATTGAATCAACCAGTTATGTCTGTCCTCTTACCTTTGATAATCTTTCTGAGAATGCCTTATCTCTTTTTTCTGCATATTTTTTTTTTCTTGTACTTCCTGGAGTCTGAGGCATTGCTCTTTTCATAGTAAGACCCTGACAGACCACAGTGCACCATAGTGCTGTCTGACATGTCTTTGGCTCTGGCAAATCCCTGTCTGCCAGGGCTGTACTTTTTTTTTGTTGTTGTTTGTTTAATTTTTATTTTTTGTTTTTCTTCGTTGTGGGTTTTGTTGTTTTTGTTTTTTTTTTTTTATTCAGAAGCGGGTAACTTTGCTGCTTGGATTGTGAGTTGGTATAACAAGGAAAGAAGTAATTTTTCTGATAAGCTATTATACCAGCAAAAAGAACCCAAACCAGCCTGTGCTAAGTCTGCCAGCAGATCAGGGAGAAAGAAGCAAGACAACATCTCCTTCAGGAGAGTAAGGAGGAACTGTAAATGCTGTCTGGAATGTGTGTGTGTGTACACACATCCATGTAGGAAAAAAATGCTACTCATTAGTTATAGCCATTTAACTACTTAATAGCTGGCAAAACATTTCATACATGTCAGGAATGAGTGTCATTTGATGCCAGAACAATTTGTTGTGTTGACTCTTCTTCCCCACTAATATTTGAAGAAACGTATTTCGCAAAATGTGTGAGGCAAGATTCTGTTAGTATCCGCACATCCATTACTATAAAGGTTTCATTCCTGATGCCCATTAGTTCTCTTTTTAGGAGATCAAATTCCACTGATGCATCAGGATTGCTTGTAGGTTCCTCTGCAGGAAGTGACTCTAATGATGAGAATACAGTGCTTTCCAATGAGGAGCTTTGTTTGCTAAAAAGCCAGTTGACTGCCTTCCCTGCCCCCAACCCCCAGAGCAACCCCTGATGACATCCACACTGTTTTTGGTTTGAGGGTGCTGCGCTGTTGATGCTGCCATTAATGTACCATGGGGTTGGAGCTATCAAGCCCTGCTGCTAG
>NW_010400451.1:63449-109587 GCF_000710305.1 Buceros rhinoceros silvestris | reverse complement strand
CAGGAGCGGTGCCACCGAGTGCACAGATCTGATCAGGCTGTGGGTCTAAGGCAGCTGGGTAAAGCTCTTGCTTAAAGAGGCTGGTTGGCAGGATGTGCACTGCTCCCTGTTTTCGTGGAATGAAGTCATAGCCATCCAAGGTTGCACGTGAACTCCTTTGAGCATGCTGTCTTCTGCTGTTGTTGAATCCGGTGGTTTAGTCTAGTCAAAGAAGATGCTGGCTGCCATCCACCAGTGCCAACTGGGTGAATTGACCCAAATGTGCTGATATTGAGAGATTTTATTTTTCCTCTTTGGTAACAATATATTAAAAAACCATCTGCTGTACAGGCCTTCAGGGCTACGCAGCCTCAGAATGCTTTTAAGCAGACTACAACTTGTCTATCTCAATCGTTCACAGAGATGTTCGCCTGCAGTGGCAGGCAGTGTAGTTGTCTGTGATTGCTGGGGGGTGATGCTGCTCCTCTTGTTGTAGAGAGGTATGCTGTATGTTTAGCTTCTTGCTGGTTTTTTTTCTGGTTACCAGCCTGCTTCTGTGCTTGGAAACGACAGAGGTCAGTAGCTACCTATGGCATCTCTGGACCAGGCCAGCTTGGGAAGGGTGAGGAAGAGGTCAGTGATTGTTTTACTCTTCTCAGGGGTAGGTGACAGTAAAGATTGTGCTGCAGTCATTGACAAGCTGTGCTCTAGTAAAACTACTGATAATAGTGCAAACAAAAGCCTTACAATAGTCCTCAAAAAATGTTCTGTGTAAGTGTAATTCAAAACAGGACACATGAATGACCTCCTTTTTTTTTTTTTTTAATTAAGCTAGGCAGAGGAAAAACTACTCTTGTCTGTACAAGTGAAACCATTGTATGAGCTGTTTTGTGGTAGTTTGCTGACAGGCTAGGAAAGCAAGTTCCTTGGCTTCTCTGCTTCTGGGTGACTGGCAGCTCCTGTCCCTCTTTGTTTGGGATAAATCCCATCTGCGACACTTGTTTTCTCGTGGCTTTGCTGTACTCGCTGCCTGCACTGGCTGAAGGCTGGAAGGAATGCAGATTCAAGACCTTGCTCTAAAAAGTCTGCCTGCAATTTTAGAGTAAAGCTACTGCTTCAGGACTGCATATATCTAAGGAAAAGTGCTCAGCAAACGGAAGTTAAAAATACTGCCTGTATTAGAAGATTATACAGTAACAAATTTTGACTTACTGCTGAACTCTAGAAGAGAGCAGATCTGTGACTTAGCCACTGATCTTCTAAATGTACTTTTTTAGTTGTTGTTTTCCTAGATTACATACTGTATTTTGAAAGGTGTTGACAAGGGAATAAAGCTTTGACTTCTAAATAAGCCCCAAACCTAAAACTCTTCCTGAAATGCTGAACGCTGCTAATACTGACTTGTTTCTCTATAAGCACTCATCAAAAAAAGTAAATGCTCTGTTGATAACTCCAGGTTTCGTAATTTTTTTAGTGTTTTTCAAGAATGCTGCTTTTTTTTTTTCTACTGGGATTTTTTTAAAGGCTTCTGAAACTTTATTAGTCATCCTTTAATGTCATAGCAATAATTTGAATTTATTTAATTTAATTTTATTTAATTTGAATTTAATTGATTTGAATTTTGTTACCACAGTGGAATATAACCTTTTAAAAAATTAGATTCAAGATTTCAAACTGATAGAAAAATTACCATTCAACTTTGTACACAAGCCATAAATACCTGTCCTTGAGCAATGAGGCTTGTCCTGAAAGTCCAAGATTGAAAATCAGGAGAAAAAATGACAGTATCTTTTATGATCTCAGCTGCTGTGGTGCATTAGATTCCTCTTTGCAATTATGTGTATATACAATGTGAGGCAACCCACTGTAGTCTGAAATTGTATCTCATGAAGAGTGTGTAGAACTGTTGTTGGTCCTTGTGTTAACATCTCTTAGACAATAGAGATCAGTAGCCCCTGAATTTGTAGGGTGAGACAGATGTGCTAGGTGAGTGCGGTGATAGAAACATTTCTGTTTTTTCCACTGTAGGTAAAACTAACTGGCACTCTGTCTCTTTTTACTGTGGTTGTTAATGAGTTACACGAACTTGATTTTATGGTGATTCATGTGCTGCTGAAATTCCCAGCTCTGTCTGATTTTGTTTAGCTGTAGTAAAGGTGGTCAGAAGCGTCATTTAATTTAGTGAAATAAAATACTCCCAAGATTTCAGCATAAGCTGAATGCTAAACTAAAGCTCAGTGAAAAAGAGGGAGTAGTGAGCAAGGAGAGTACTCCAGCCTTGCGCTCTAGTGCCTGTCCTCGTCTCCGTCAGTTCCTTCTACCTTGTTTCCCCACTGTGCTTTCTCATCTCCTTTTGTGTAGAGGTCTTAGCCCTCACCTGTGATGTTGCAAAACTGATCTGGAAATGGTGGCGCTTCTTGATAGGAAACCACCTTCTTGGTCATCCTGCTTACTGAAGACTTGATTTTGTTCTAAAAAGCTATTTAAAGTTAAGTTTGTACTTTGGAAGCTCACTCTGCTAAAATATGACATGTTTGATTTTGGGAAGTACACTGAATACTGGAAGAATGTAATTTTTATGTGATTTGAGATTTCTGTGCACTGTAGTGAGGGTCTTGGTCAGGGGAGAACTGGGTTTATTAAACTTAGAAGAACGAACTTGTCAGGACCTTCCCAGCTCTGTTTATATTCTATAAGGTGTTTTATCAGCACCACAGATAATGTGATTTTCTGAGCGCCATTTGCTGTTATAAACTTCTTCAGATGCTCTCTGTTTTCATTCAGCATGGGATATAACTGGATTAAATAATTTATCAGCATGACTGAAGTAGTGGTCAGCAGTAAACAAAAATTTTCTGATGGGCTAGTAGGTCCCAGCCTCTCTCAGATGCTTGTAAACGGAAATGAAACAAAATGGCACACAGGCAATCAAATGAAGACTGCTTTAAAAACTTGGAATGTTCTGCTTTTCAAGTGTCCCAGCTGATCCAGGCTTGACAGTGTGAAGAAAGGAGGAGGAGTTCCTCCTTGAATAGTTGCATAATTGAGACACAGAACAAGCATATGTTATATTCTGCTAACTGTGGGAACTTAAATGTGTTAATGCCAAGAATGTTGTAGCTTCCAAGGCACCAGGCTGCTGGCACCACTTAGTCCTTAATTGGAGGTTTATATGAAACCTCATTTTTTGAGTACTGAAACCTATGAATACAAAATAATGTGATAACCAAGACACACACTGTTGGTGTTTAAGAGCACACAGAGCAACTAGTCTGACTTGTCTGTATCGTCTATTCCAGTGTTAATGTATGTCATTGTTGTATGTTTTCAGAAATACAACTTCCCATTTTCTGTATTTCTTGGCGGTTTCCATTAGTTTGAACAGGCTTAAATGTGTTCCCAATGGTGATCTGGAAGGGGTTTTTATCTTAACAAATCGAGGTTATGCACATTATTTTTCTAAAGCAGAAAAACAACTTGAAAAGGCTAAAAAGAAATTCTGTTTTCATTAACCTTCAAAATATGAAGACTGTCAGCCCAGGTCTTCTGTGATTATGCTGAAGGACCGAGATATATACTGTTAGCTCCTGAATCTTAAATGAAGCAGCATATGTGTTGAGTCTTTAATAAATTCATCTTTTATCCAAAATGTTAGACAGTGAAGTGCAGTGGGTGTTAGTAAAAACAAACAAAAGCCGGGTTTTTGAGTCTGGCTGAAAATCCCTTATTCTCTGTTACCACATCTCTTCTGTTTGCCCCTGCAGTGTTGTCTTCCCAGTTAGTCTGTAGTTGTAGCATGTCCCAGGAAGACCCAGCTTCTCACTGTGGGAAAACTTACAGAGTAGGGAAGGTGATGGCTAAAGGCACCTGCTCTTCATTCCATCCTCCCCTGCTTGGCATCGGCTGCTGTTTGTCTTGGGCATGGAAATAATAGTCTCTAATCTGCTTTTGAAAGTTTGTGGGGTTTCAAGGTGTTCATAGGGAACTTGGTAGCAGTAAGATAGACAGGTAAGTAGCTGGCTCAGGGTTATCACTGTCAGTTTGAGGACTCTTGTCTTTGGCAGGTGCTAATGTTTCTCTTCCAAGGAGACGTCTTGTATCTGTGAGGCTTGTTTCTAGCACTTGGTGGTTTTTTCCCAATGCAGCTTGAAACCGTGTTTTGCCAACCATGGAACCCTTTGCTGACAAGCAAACAAGAGCTAGGAACAGCCTGAGCAGGTTTCAGGGGTCAGACCTGTTTTCCGCAAACTGCCGCTCATGTCCTCTCTGCAGATTACAGTGTCAGTCTGGGAGTTTTGTCTTTGGGACAGGTAAGGTCCATTTCCTCTGTAGCTTTTCCAATCTGCATACTGGTATGGAAATTGATAGAATCTTCTGATATTTCTTCCCCAGCTGCTTTGGGGTCTTCCACGTACATTCATTTGTGAGTAATGACATGGGTTTAAGTAGCAGATAGTCTGAATGCAATGATGTTGATCCACTCCTGAGTTTTTCTGGATCTTCACTAATAATCCAGGCTGCAAATGGCTAAATATTGGCTCCCTCTGCCTCTTACTGTGCACCTGAGATAGGAACCTCTTGATGGAAGGAGCTGCTGAGGTTGCTGTTGTATGTGTTAGTGGCTTGAGGTTTTCAGGAATGAGATACGCGTGAGCTATTGTTTGACTTACGCATTAATAGGAAGTTGTCTTCTCTTTAACGTAAACTATTTGTTACAGCAAATCAAACATTGGTGCAAAGTTTTATCAACGTTTTGCTCTTTTTTCCTCAGCCTTCTCCCCATGTCCCTCTCTGATTCTACTGCTCTCTCTGCCTCTTGTTTTGGTGCTGTTTCTGGTTGTCCTCCCTTCTCATCTCACTTTGCTGCATGTGTTTTACTTCTGTTTTCTTTGCCGGCTTGGTTGCATGTTCCTCTTTCTGTTCTTCTTTTCCCCTGAAAAGCACTCATGCTGCTTCTGTCAAATTTGATCATTGGGCAGTCTGTGGATTTTTGTTGTCATGATAAGCAATCCTGAGATGATAGCCTTTTGGTCAGGGTCATGTAAACACTGGCTGGTGGATCCTGACAGGCTTCTGATGCATCTGGGTGCATCTTCATGCCACCATGGCTGGCTCAGGTGCATTCTCCAAGTAGTGGCTTGTCACGCTGCTGTGGACCAGAGAAGCAGAATTTGTCATGTCTCGGGCTGCAGTATGCTGGTGCTCCACTCTACAGACTTCATATTTTCTCATTTGTTAAGTTCTGAAAACAAGAAAAAAATTTTTATTGGTTATTCCTGTAGGCAGGAGAGGGTTAACCCTTTTGTACTCCATGGAAACTGCATGTATTGAGCATTATGGCAGTTTAATATGTGGTTACTTCTAAACAAACCCAGTAAAAAATACTGATTTTGTTCCGTGCACATACTTGGTCAGAGCTGCTTTGTTTGATGAGCAAAGTAAACATACCTGTTGTTTTGGTTTTTTTTTAACTACTCCTGTAGCTGTTGGAAGGGATTAACCTACCTTTTAAGGCTCTACTAGGTGATAAAAGTGCCACTAAAACTTGAGCCATGTTTGTGCCTGTGCAAAGCACCACACGTGTGCAAGAGCCTGGAGTGTAGGGACTCTAGTCTCTGTGACCAACAGGTTGAGGGAGGTGATTCTCCCCCTCTGCTCTGCCCTGGTGAGACCCCACCTGAAGTGCTGTGTCCAGCTCTGGAGTTCTGGGCACAGAAAAGACATGAACCTGTTGGAGCAGGTCTGGAGGAGAACACAAAGATGATCGGGGACTGAAACACCTCTCCTGTGAGGACAGGTTGAGAGAGCTAGTGTTGTTCAGCCTGGAGAAGAGAAGGCTCTGGGGAGACCTTATTTTGCAGCACTTCAGAACTTACAGGGGACCTATAGGAAAGAAAGGGAGGGACTCCTTATCAGAGAGTATAGTGATAGGATGAGGGGTAGTGGTTTTAAACTGAAAGAGGGGAGAGTTTGATTAGATATAAGGAATTCATTCTTCTCTGTGAGGGTGGTGAGGTGCTGAAACAGGTTGCCTGGACAGGCGGTGGATGCAGCATTCCTGGAGTGTTCAAGGCCAGGTCGGATGGGACTTTGAGCAACCTGGTCTAGTGGAAGCTTGGAACTAGATCATCTTTGAAAGGACTCTTCCAACCCAAAACATTCTGTGATTCTATCATATATGACTCTGAAGTACTGAGGTGTATCCCAGAAACTGCATTGCTTTGTAAACTTTTTCTCTCTGAGAAGAAAGGAGCAACCCGGTTGTAGCTCTGATGCAGCATTATTTCCCAGAGAGATGTTTAAACCTGGATTTGCCTTTTTTTTTCCTTTGGGGCAGTCCACATCTGTGCCTATTTTTCTTTTTCCTGCCCACCTTTTCTTCCCTCATAGAACTCAAATGGCAACAGAGCCCCTTTGTAGTACATGGTCATAGGAACTAAACCCTTGGGAAGCCAAGTTACTCACTAGGATCAGCTATTGTTTGTTTAAGTACTAGTCTGGTGTTGCTGTTTTAGGACAAAGATTTGTTTTTCAGGACTGTTCCTTTGCAATTTTATCTAAAAGCAAGAGTTAGCCCGTTCTAACTCTGTGGTTCTTGTTACTGAAGTCAGGGGGAGGGATTCACTGTATCCTCTGAACTGTCTCCCTCCTGGAAATGTGTGCCTGGCTGGTTGCTAGAGGTGAGGTTGGTAGCCAGGACGGAAAGCTCTTGCTTGTTCTGTGCCTGCACGCGAAGGATTTCTTTATTGCCTGCTGCGCTTAAGCATCAACACTCTAAGCTTCAGTTTTTAAAGCATTTTTTACACGCCGTCTTCTATAAATGTTGATTCTGAAGTTTTTCTTGGAGCTGCAAGTTGTGTGCATCTTTCAAGGTGCTTCAAGGGTTCTATGTATTAGTTTGTTGCCTCCATCCTACCGGGTATGACCTTGGATTATCAACATGGATGTTGTTAAGTAATAACTTGGCTGTTGTACTACCTTGCAGTTTAGGTTTAACACGAATTTATTGTCATCTTTAACATGGAGAGATTTGCTTACTGTTGAGGAATTAATTTGTGACTATTTGCATCCTTAGGATATTGCAAGAGATCTTAAGTTTTTTACTGGAGTGTATACCTAGCTAAGAAAGTACTCTTTGCTGAACGCTAGTTGACATGCACACAGTGTTCATGCTGTTATTATGGGTGTGGTGCTTTCAGCAATGGGTTAACTTGGTTCTGGAAAGAAGGCAGAAGAGGAAATACGAAGCAACTTTTTCCATTTGCACAGTTTAGCCTAGAATCAGGTACTGCTCTTGATTGGACTCTGGTTTCTGGAACATTCTGTCTGTAATTGTGATAATGTGTGTTCTAGGAATTAACAGTATTTAACTGCTCTTGTTAAGTATTGTGTTGATAAGTATTTTCTCTACTTTTGTTAATAAATGCATGATGGCTTAATAATTTCTAGAGTTTATAGTGATCTTCAGAATGTCTTATAAACGAACTGGATGGTGGAGAGTAAGCCCCAAAATAAATTTAACGTTACTTATAAAGAAAAAATGCTCTCGTGTTTTCAGCCTCTCAATCTACAAGGCATTTTAAATACATGAAAAGTATGCTTGTGGTTTGTTTTTCTAAGTTTTCTTTTTCCATTCCTATTCTCTGCTGTCATTTGTGTTACATGCAGGCAACTGGAGTTATTTCGGATGGGGAGAGCAGCTGAGTACGTAACAGTCTGATTTCTTGCAAGTTTTCTGATCCTGTAGTGATACAGCATGCTCTAGTATGAGGGAAGTGGAAATATTCATGCATACAGAACATCTCTTCCGTTGTATTTTCTTTTGATTTCACTGAGTTCATATTTGCGTGGATGGCTGGCTGTTCATTTTTTCACTGTTTAGCTTCATTTTGGATGTGTTTTAAATAAGTTGCTTGTGCCTTCTACTGGAATTTGAGGATAAAATGGCGGTATTGGACTATTATTCTTTTCCTGTAAAGGTGATTCTCATTTTCTGCTTGCATACATCTTTTGTGTTCGTCTTCATGCCCGCGTAAATCCACTCCAAATCAGTATTTGGAGTAACTGAAAAACACTAGGGAATCTGTAGTGACTGTTTTACGAAGAGGCAAAGGTGTGCTGGAAATGATCACAGATATTCCAAATACTATAAATAGGGGCAAATCCAAAAGCAGAAATGGCTGTTGCACACCAGTGTGACAGAAGGGTTGTAGGTATTGTAGCATATTCATTCTCAGTGAGACAATATCGTGGTAAAAGTGGTAGGGCTTTGCTTTAACTAGTGCTTACCAACCTCGGAAAGATTAAAACTCAGACACAGCAGCTGCCTGTGGTCTGTAGAGCTCGTGCCTGAAGAATGGTGTGATAACTTTTGCAGAGGCCACCAGATTTTTGTTATTTTTCCAGAAAATGTGCATGAAGCATCTTCACTTTCTGCAACTCCTACAGGTTGCAATAGGCAAAGGTTCTGCCCAAGATGCGGTGCATGGCTTCTGCTGCACGTAGGACCTGCAAAGATTGATCCATTAGTCTTAAAACGAAGGTGTCTGTTCCCCATGTCAAAACCAAGAGTGAGGGTGGTGCTGAGGGGAGGGCGTGTGCAAAGAGAGGTCACTGTGAGATCTGCCAGCAGGGAGGAGGTTCTGCCTGGTGCTTTTCCATTTTTGACATGGTGAAATTTGGAGAGGGCACTCTTACTCCAGCCAAGTAACTTAAGGCTAATGTCACAGCTAATGTCACAGTGCATTTCACACGTGGACCTTTGGCAGTTCCCAGGAGAAACCTCTTCCCAGTTTCTCCTCCCACAACATGTTTTGTCCTCCTTGTTTGCCTGTCTTTAAGTTTTTTTGGCATTAACAGTGTTGACCAGCTTCCTCACACTGTCAATGTTGGGTGTCTCAGTTGTTTGGGGTTATTCTCAGAGGTGTGATAGGATAGCTGAGAATCAGCTAAACTTTTGTATGCTACTAAAATAAAGTTTAGTATCCTAAATAGCTTTCTTTTATTCCCCAGTTTTGTGTGTTTGGGTGGGAAATGGGGCGCTTCGGCATTGGTCAGTCAGGTATTTAGGAAGGTTGTGAAGAGAGTATTTCTTCTGTTTATTTGGAATGTTTGGGAGTGGTGGTTTTGTTTTAAAATGTCCTTATATTCATGGAGCTCCCTCCCTCCACCCTTCTACTCCATCCTTCCTGTGTGGTTGTTCTCTTTGAAATCATCTTAACATCTTTAGGCAGGCCTTGGCCAGTTGTTTCTAAGTGAACTCCATTAGCTTGACAATATAATAAAAAATACACTTCTAACTGTAGACTTCAAACAGCAACTGAGAAGGAAGTAGCAGAAACAGAATAGTGGTAGCTGGAAGACTTTTTCCCTTGAGAGCTTCTTGCAAGAGGAGTGCTGTAGTCCAGAGCCTGGCTAGCTGGGCAGAATGCACTGTAGAAAAAGGGACATCTTGTGTTGCTGACATGGTTTCATTTTAGGGAAGGAAAAGACTTAAACAGGGTGGGTATTGATGGCAATGTTTGCGTTTCAGACTGCCAGTCCAGTTCTTGACTGTTGAGTGTTTCAGCAGCACAAAGAATTTTCAAATGAGAACAAAGTTATGAAAGCTCTTAAACTGAAGACTAAATAACTGCTGACTTGATATCTTAAAATTATGCAAATTTCTAATGTGTTGAAGTGGTGAGGACAATAAGACTAATGACCTGCAAAGTTGCACTTCAGTAATTTCTTAAAATCTGTGAGTCTTTAGCATTGAGAGCTATAAAAGAGCCTCAAAAAGCTCTTGTGTCCTTTTGAGATTTTTTTTCCCCGTCTGGTTACTTCCATAGTCCTCTTTAATCTACTGTGCATTTTGATTATAAGATTTCAGAAAGTGTACATGATTGTACAGAAGTGACCAGTGGTTTGGTAGATGATGGAGTGTTGGAATCTGAGACTTAGAGAAAGAAGTTGTTGGCAGCCATCATGAAAAGCAATATAAATGGATGAAGGGTGGGGAGGGTGAGTTACAAAGGCCCTGTGGTAGGACTGGCAGAGATCTTTTCGGGACTTGGACTGGAAGTAATTTGTTCGGTTAGTACACTTTCTTCTCTTCTGCTGTTATAAAAATAGAAAAAAAGCTGTGAAAAGCTCAGTGGCTTATTTTGGAGAAGTAGAGTGGGGATTTTGAGATACAGAACCTTACATGAACCTCTTTCTTCCCAAGTGTGCTGCTGAGTGTGCTGCACTCACTGCTTTTGTCCAAGTTTTTGCTCAAGTCTGTGGAGGATTACTAAGCTTAGGAACTGGACCCCAGCTCCCAGTGGCTGATGACACATCACTGATGGAAATGGAGGAGGCAATTTGAACTGAATGCGACCTTTTAAGAGGAACCTCTGCTGTGCATTGGGACCTTAAAACAACAAAAACACGTCTGAAAGTGCTTTCATCTGGCCACCTGTAATAATTCAGCAGTTAGCTTTCCTTCCTGACCTGAGGCTTGATGTAAAGAAAGTTGCCGAAGGTTAAATGTAACTAGTAGAGCTGGAGCGACAGGGCTGTGCCAAGTGATTTTGAGGTCAGTATATTAAAAGCTGTATGTGTTCTGCCCTGCAGTGGATGTGGACAGGAATAACAGGGTTTCCAGGAGGCAGTTGGTTTCAGAAGAGCTATGTCCTTTCTTGATTTTCCCTGCTCTTTGTAAAATCCTACTGTGTGATGTGACTGTTCAGTGGGTTTTCTTATGCTGCCTATATGCATGAATATTCAATTACTAAACATGAAGAGCATGCTTCTGCCCTGCTCCTTCAGCCTTACCCTCTACGCAGGGGGCCCGGTGACAAAGGAACAGTTTTCATCCCTTGGGAGCTCTTTGGTGTATGTGGAATGTCTCAGACTGGGGTAAAAATTACTGACTTCTTGTGTTTATTGCTATGTATCTTGTTATTAATTAACTGATATTCAGAGACCGAGGCTAAGCTGTAACTTTCCTTATGGAAGACTCGATGCGTCATGTGTTTGAAAGAGATACTGCCTCAGTTTGTCACACCATATGTGTTGTGAGGGATATTTTGCAGAAACATGGGCTGTAATGCCTGACCCCTCCTTTTGAAGGGATGCTGCATCCCCAAAGCTGCTTCTCCAAGTTCTTGTCAGTCTCTTGCTGAAATAAAATTTAAGTGTCAAGTATGTTAATGGATGAGATCATCACCATGGGCAGGCGTTTCACAGTATGCTTTCTCGCAAAGGTGATGCGTGCTATAAGTCACATATGGGCTGGGTTTTGGTGCTTTTAATCAGACCGAGCAATGTCTTAATTTGTGAACACTTCTGTTAAATAAAGTGAGATTGCTCATAGGGTAGATGCAACTCAGCATGAATAAGAGTTTCTGTAGTCAGCCCTTATTTATGAGTCAGTTGAGGATTTTTGCCTGGTATTAACATCTATGGGTGCTGTACGTGCGTGTTGCATACACCAGAGAAACTATGTGTTCATGCCTCGTCGGTGTTTATGGTAGCTGAAGCCTTGCATCCTTTAAACATATTGTCAGGGAAGCGTTTTGTCATGACCTGTAAGACACTTCCTCATGCTAAACACCAGTAAGAACTAGGAGAAGTTCTGGTGCCACCTTTTGTAAACATATATGCTGTAAATGTTCGATTAACATTTAAGCTAATCAGCTCTTTTTAGATGTTGCTTGGAGGTAGTGTGGTTCACATGGGAAAAATCGTTGTTTGATAGCGTAGAGGTGAGATGTGATGACTGGTTAACAAATCCAGATGTTGCAGTGCTTCTGCAACAGTCTGGTCAGGGAACTCGGGAATCTCTGAGCCCATTGCCTGACAGAGTCACTGACCTGGAGAAGCTGAGTCCTGCTTTCTGATAACCACAATTGTGTAAGTCTTTGCTCGCTCTGATACTGAGTTTAGCCCAGTGTTAGTGAGTTAACTGGATTCATTAATTTTTGACCTAGGTAATTGTACTACTGATTGGTGTTTGTTGTAAACTGTAGTAGTGAGACATGTTGTTTATCCTGACAGCTGTTGGTCTGGTGTTTTCTACCAGATCCCAAACCCATAACTCAGTTGGGCTGCCTTTAGCGCCTCAAGTGCTTGTAATGGTTATGCAGCCACAGCTAAAAGAACTTTGCATCATTCCAGAGTTACTTAGGCTTTACCTTAAACAGAATTACCTCTGATGGGAAGACTATATTAGTCCAGCCGCCAAGTGAGGCGTTAGAAAGCTTTTTGAAACACTGTTTCTGTCCCAACAGAAGTAATTACGGTGCTTTAGACAGTAATGGCTCAAGTGTTCAGCAATGACATTGCTCAGCTGAGTAATGGCTTGTTATCCCTCTGAGGATGGTGTGCCTTGTGATCCGCAGATAGGTCACCCCTTGCACCACTGACTGGAAGGGTGGTGCTCCTCAGAGACGTTTGGCATTTTGGCATATCCAATCATTTTTGCTGTAACACATCTTGAGTGTTTCTTCTAAGCACTGAACTATAATAGAATTGGTGGACACTGTGCTTTAAATAAAGCTGAATAAAGCACTATACGATTGCTGTTCATTTCTGTTCAATTGACTGGAGACTGACAAGAACTCTGCAGCATTTAAACTACTAAAAAGCAGGAGGCTTAGCTCCATTTTCGGTGTGGACAATCAAATCGAATTTATTGTACTTGAGAGACTAGAGTGAAGCTTTTTCAAGTGGTTTGTATTTTGCAGACATACTTTCTGCGGGGGTTGCTTTCTACTCTCCCACGCACTTTAGGGCAGTGATAAAATCTTACTCGGGAAGGAATTGAAAAGATCACTGAGAACAAACTTTACTTTGGATTAAAAAAATGGAAATTGAGTTGAAGGTGTGGGAAACACCAGCGGAAGAAAAGAAAAAGGTGTTCCCTGATGCTGCTTTCCTTCTGCTTGGAATTTCAGCAGTTAAATGCAGGGGTTTTTTAAGGATCTGGAATGAAAACAGCATGTTATTCAGCCTCACAGTGAATGGCTGTGTAGGACACGAACCACTGAATAGCTTGCCAGGGGGGTTTGAATTTGATTGTCCTTTTTAGACAGGCTTTTTTTTGGTGGCGGAGAGAGTGCATAACGGTTGATCCTTGTTTTCTTTTGTTTCAAGCACGTTAATAGTGCACTTCACTGCCTTACAGTGTATGTATTTCACGTTAAGTTTGCAAAGATAACCTTGCCTGCACAGGCAAACACAGCCGTAACTCCGATATTGTATTTTTTTATATCTTTCCTCACCGTAACTCTGTGTTCTCTTTTCCTGAAGGGTTACCAAGCAGAAATGTTTCTGCAGGGAGAGGGTCTCACTGGAAAGGAGCTTTTTCCTTTGTGAAAGTTATCATTAGTGTTGACTACTAAAGCTAATTAAGTACCTGTCTGTGTTAAATGTAGCAGTTTTCCCCTATTAGAAGTAGTATAATTGTTCATAAGCTGAGCTGCTCACTCAGTTCTTATTTTCCTGCTAAGTGCTTTTATTAGTTTCTCTTAACTAGTACTTTCACACACAAACCCAAAACAAAAGGAACTAAAAAAAAAAAAAATCCAGAACTCTAGAGTACTGGTTAATGGTGCTGAAAAGAAAAGATAGAAGATGACAGCTTAAAGGTTGAAAAGTCTCCAGGAAAGAGCTCCATTCCATAAAAGAACGTTTTGGGTTCCCACCCCCTGCCCCCAACATTGAAATATTTGTTTTGGCCGCAGCAAAGAACCTGGAATTCTGGGGTTTGGGGTGGTTTTTTTTGTTTTGAATAAAAATGTCTTAATCTGTTTATTATGAATGACTAAGGATAAATAAACTCCTATGATAGGAGATGGGAAAGAAGGGTGTGGAGGCAATCACTGGAATTCCTTGATACATACTTGAGAGAACTGGAGGTTATAACCTGCTACCAGGTAGAGATACATCCAGAGCAGAAATAGCAATTTTTGTAATTCTTTAAAAACCAAATGGGCTTCAGTGTCCCAGCAAGACAACTTGAGAGAGTGGTGCCCTTAACTGCTTTTGTTTCTTAGCCTTTGAAGATGCTGACAGTACTGTGGAAGATCGAGACAGTGACTATCGCAGTGAGACCAGTAACAGCATTCCTCCTCCGTACCACACAACCGTGCAGCCCAATGCCTCTGTGCACCAGTTCACGGTACCATCACGTCTGCAGCAGCAAGGAGTCTTGCGGGAAGCCTGTACTGACTCCCTGCAAAATTATGATCTGGATTATCGGGAGCACGTGGCCATCAGGTGGGTGCTGTCTTCCCATTGATTTTTGTAGTAGACCCTCAAGGTGCCATGCAAGCAGAGGAGGGCAGCTCAAGGGCTCTGAAAGGCTTCTGATAGGATGGTGTTACATGTTTTGCGAACACTGGAACTCTGCTGTGAACCAGGAAGAACCTGTAAGGTTATGTGTTACACCAGATCTGGCAGTTCAGTGAATTACCTTTTAAAGATACGCTCGACTGTGAGGTCATTTATTCCTGGTTGTACTTTCACCTTACCTTTTGAAGGCCGGAGCGCTGGGTTCTTGGTTGGTCTAGTACCATTTCACAGGTGTGCTTCCCAAGCCCCAGTGTACCTCAGTCTAGCAGAATTTTCATATTAGCAGTTTCTTCTTGGGGCAGATTAATTTCTGTTCTGGATTAGCTCCTGTGAAGTCTACTCAAGTAGAAAGTCTGTAAACAATTACAGTTTTTGTTTTGGGTTGTTTTATGTCATCTTACAGCACTTTTGAATACTGTGCTTAGTTTTTGGTTTTCTTTACTCTGTATGAAAGATGGTTTACTTGCTCTAAATTAGATTTTTGAAAAATAAACCCATAGTTTCACAACTGCTCTCACCTTCTGTCAACTAGGGCTGGTTGTGCTGGGAACTGCAGAAATTGTACAAAACTGCTTTCCAAGTAAAGGAAGAGTTAAATATAAGGGGAATGCAGAAGAACTTGGACAGTGCTGGTCAGCTTGGTAAGGGTGGGTGTGTAAAACAAGCCATGCTGTTGCTTCTGCCTCTGGTGTGGAAGGAAGAGGCAGTTGCTTACGGTTAAGAGTGCAGGGGTTTGCACTTTTTTGTACGAACCTATTTGTTCTACCTTATCCCTGTTGGTAAGAATGTTATTGTTTCCTGAAGCCTGAATTCAGTTGTCTTCATGAGTGTATGACTGAGGCTAAATTTTACTCTTTTTGCCTTAATGGTCTTTAATGGTAAAACCTGAAGTTTAATGGAAAGAGTTAATGCTGTTACTCTTACTGAGATTTCAAGCAGCAGAGGCAAATGTGCCGACAAAATGCATTTACTGCAGTGTGACATGTCATTCTTAGTGCTCTTTTCCTAGATCGTTAAATATCTTATATAAGACAGTTACTCCCTTTCCTATGCTGTTTGGAACTGCCAGTTTGCAGTGGTAAAATTGCTGAAGATATTGCTGAGAGTCTGAGAAGATGAGCTGAAGCGTGTTCTTTATGGAAGAGCCAAACTGAACTGTGGTATTGGGCCCCCTGCCTGGGGAGGCCAGTGGTGGCTGGGTGTTTTTGCAGTTATGCAACTTCTTGGGATGGTGTTCCAATCTTTTGTGGCTTAGAGGCAGGGGGTGTGCAAACTTTTACCTGTATCTAATAAATAGGTGTGTTTGTAAGATCTTCCAAAGAAGCACTTCTGGTTTGAATTGTTAAAGGATACTAAGATGGAATATGTGGATGGTTAGTTTTTTGGTGGTTGTTTTTTTTTTTTTTTCAGAAAGTGTGGATATGAAAGGGTTTGGACTGATAGTGTTTACTTTAAAACTATGAGCTTTGTAGTCTGCTCTAGCCTAAAATTACTTTTACTCCGGGAAAGCAAGTCCTAGGTGGTAATTGATTCCCACTGAGCATTCCTGTTCCCGTGTGCATTTTCCACATGCCCAGCAAGAATTTTTTGCTACATATTTCATCTTATGCAAATAAGCTTTCCCAAGAAGTTACGTGGGATTCTCTTTCTTACCAGAAAGGTATTTCTAAGGAGAGCGGGCTGAAAAGAAGCACGTGGGTAGATCTTAAGTATTTTCAAAATACAGTTGTAGCTGAGTACTGCAAAACCAAATTGTGTTTGACTCTTGCCCCTAGCAGCTCTAACTGCTCTGGACCAGGCAGCCACCTGATGGAATCGATGTTCCTGGCAGACTGCAGCGGGTGATTCCTGAGGAAATGACAGCTTGTAGGAGGCTGTCCTGGGCAGACCCAGAGGAATCAGACAAGTTTCTGTGAAAACCTGCCTTCCGTTGGGCAAGAAGTTGTCTGTGCTGAAGTGCTTCAGTTGCAACTGGCTGTACTAACACCTGGGTTTTTTTCTTACAACATTTGAGTTTGGCTGGAAAAGTTCTGACCTTCTTTACCAGCTGTTATGTGTGATTGTGTTCCAGGTATTTAATGGTTGGCCTTGATGATCTTAAAGGTCTCTTCCAACCAAATCACTTCTGTGGCTTTATTTCTACCTCTCCTAAGGATAACAAGGATCGTTCTTACGTGTCCTTGGAGCGTGTTTTGCTGCCAACAGCTAGTTTGGCTTCAGAATAGCAAACATCTTGCCCTCAGATTTCTTTCTAAGCACTAACTTTTCTTTGCAATGTTCATTGAGTGTAACCATGTGTCCCCCAATGTCTTCTGCTCTTGCTCTGTTTACTTCCAAGGCGGTACGATAGCATAGATTCCACTGTGAGTGGCCGAACTGACCCAGAGTCCACCTCAGAGTCTAGTCAAAAGACAAGCTGCCAGCGCTTGCTAGAGAGCAGGTGCTCTCCAGATCTGTCTGATAGGTGGGTTGACCTCTTCACAGCCTGTGTGCCTGTCTCCTTGCTGTTGCTGCTGTGAAGTGGTCTTGTGAGACATTTCAGCTGATGCTTGCTGTTTGCCTCTTTCAGATCTGTGGTAGTTCAATGCTGGGCTGATGTCATCTTTTTCTTCTCTCAGTTGTTGGATTTCTTGTCCTTGCTTTATTTCTAGTAAAAGGCGTGCTTTGTAGAATAGCAGGGGAAGCACTTATGGGGGGAGGAGCTCAATTAGAAAGAAAAGTAATATCTTTTATGCCTAAATTAGTCAACTGTTGGTTCAGTATTTACAGCTAATGTCTCTTCAAGTGTTCATGTAGTTCCCTTTGCTTTCAGCTGAGATTTGGGAGGGCTTGATCCAGTAATTATGGTGGCCCTGGGAGTCTTTTAAATTTCATTAGCTTTTTAAAGAAAATTATTTCAATTACCAGCTTAAGATTGCAGGCAAGAAGTGCAGTACGTGTTCTAAACGGTGTACAACAGGGCTCATTTAAAGTAATGAGTATCTTTCCAATTAGTGTAAGTTAGCTAATACTGGTGGAAATGAAGCACTAAACCAGCATTAGTGAAAAAGCAATGACCTATTTCTGTTTCGGGGCTATCCCATCAGTATCCGATACTGGGGTGCCCTAGGCAACTCTCAAAGTGAAGACTCCTGTATTAGCAGTATCCATACAGGGCCCATGTGCCCTTTGTCCTTTTCCTTCTCTTACCCTCTTACAGGGTCAGGGCATGTGAGCCCTCGTTCTCCTTAGTTCTCAGCAGTGAATGATGTGAGACAAAGCTGCAGTGCGTATTTCAGAAGAGTATTTTGATTTTTTTATATCTACTTTCTACCTGTTCATGTAGCTGGCAGGAAGTCTTGTGAGATTTAGATAATTTTTTTTTTTTTTGCTCTGAACCGTCAGGTTGTTGAACAGTTGAGATAACTCTCCTGATAGAGGGCTAGGGTTTAATCCCAGAATCCCAAGGGTCATTTACTTGGGTTTCTAGGAAGCTTCAGATTGTTTGATAGTAAAACTATCTGCTCTAGTTCATTCTCCCACAATGGACAAGTATAGATAGCTAGATCTGTTTAGATGTATTGTGAATGGGAAGTACAGATCCTGAAAAGCATCTGAGGCTTATGATGGGCTAATACACATCGCCATCATTTTCTTTTGCCTTCTGATCCAGTAACAGCTCTGAGAATCTTAATTTTGTGTTGGTAGGAGGCCCTTGAGGTCATTAGGTCCAGTGAGAGCCGTCCCAGCAAAGAGGAGTGGTGGAGTAGCTGGAACTCCTCATGTTGCTGGTGTGCAGAGTGCATTTTGTCGCCTGCAGCCCAGTGACTCGTGAATCTTTGTATGCAGTCTCTGTTCTCTAGCCACCCTTGGGAGAAGCAAAGTGCCTGTGTGCTTTGTGAATACTGCTAAAACAAAGTCTGCAGCCTAGACTGACCGAAGTGCTCGCATAGCATAGTGGAATGGTGTGTGTGGGCACTGCACCTCAAAGGAGTCTTGTTGCTGTAATAAGTGACTTGTTTCAGCATGTCTAAAAAAGTAACAGCAGAGAACTGGTACAGCCAAGACTGTGTGCCCTCACTTGATCACAAAAATCTGTTCTCCTTCAAACAGGCATTTCTAAATTTTGTGCAACTGTAACTGGTGGAATATCATAACCCATGCTGCTTTTTTTGACTATTTGATTGAAATGTAATGGTGGTAGGTTGGCAGGTTTTCAGCTTTGTATCTTTGGATGCTTTCGATTTTAATTTTCCTTTATTTAATATCTGTTTTTTCATTACTGTTTTTTCTGTTCTTTCTAGAGCTTTTTTTAAAAACTTATTTTTTTCCTTCCTTTTTTTTTTTGCTGCCTCTCTTCCTTTCTCTCCCACCCCTTTTATTTCTTATCTTAGACAAGGATCTCTAGCTAGAAATGAAAGAGTCAGGATCATTCCATTTAACTGTGAAGATGGAGAAGAAGAAGAGGAGAGTAACTATGAAGAGCTAGGAAAACTGCTAATAGATGAATTCTTAGAGAAGAGTCATAAAAATAGAAGCTGGCAGGAAAGAAGCATAAAAAAGATGCAGACTCTCTCAAAAAGAGAAAATCTCAATCACTGTGAAAGATCAAGGTGCTGCCAAAATGTGTGTGTGGAGTCAGGGTCGGTAGATGTCCCTAGGTATCCTCAGGAGTATGATACAATAGATAGGAGAAGGAAAAAGAAGCTGAGATACAATTTTGAAGAGTGTGAACAAATAAACCGGCAAAGTAATGAAGGTCTGCAGTTTCCTGGGGAGAAAGCAGTTTGTTTTAATGGTATGGCAACTAGTTCTGAAGCTAATGATGTTTTCCCAGTGTATGACAGAACGGGAAAATATACCAGTAGCTCTGCGAGTAAGAAACGGTTACCTGCTTATCCCGTCCTGCGTCCGTACAAAAATGGCTTGATGGTTAAAAGTGGCAAGTTGCCCAACAAGCAGGTAGTGAACCATGAGGGCTCACTTCTCCTCAGTAACAGCGAAGATATGAAACTTGCAGGGATGCCAGATAACACTTTTGTGCCTGTGGGTATCCTTGAGGAATTTGACAGCAGTGCTTCTGATGAGTTCCAGTACTCGCCTGTTTCAGATGATGAAATGGAGGAACTTTCGCAAACATGGTGTGATTCTGACATCAGCCATTTGAGAAACTTCACTGTTAATTACCCTGCAAATTTGGACTCCCAGTTAAAAAATAGCTGTGATAAGAAACACAAGACTAAAGGGAACAAGCATGCAAGGGAGCATCCTATGCAAGACTTAACACTGTCTCCTGTTGAAGAACCCAGCGAGGAGTACATAGACACAATGGATGAACTTCAGTGTCTGGTAGAATCAGTTTCAGAATACTTGGCTGAAAAGGAAGAAGAAATCAGCAAATTTGGTACATTGCCAGAGACCAGAAAAAATGTTGAGAGCACATCACTGAAGCAGGATAAAGCTAATAACTCAGTAGAAGGTGGGAAGTCTGAACAGACCAAACGTCCTGCTGCAGAGGAGGGTAGCAAGGGCAGATCTGAATCTCTCCCAGACTTGTCAGGTGTGAAGAATACAGTGAATTCCCTTTTCAGCTCTTTCACTGAAAAGGTAGGGTCAAGCACAAAGCAGCTCACAGCCTCTGTTGAAAAGCTTGTTTCTTCCATGCCGGAGAAGGCAGAAACCAGAAACTTATCAGAAAGTGGAATCTCTAATGTTAAGTCCAAAAGTGAGAGTTCATCTTCTGAAGTGACAGCAGATGATAAAGCTGACATGAAGTTCTCCATTCACTCTTTGCTACCATCCCAGGTGAGTGGTGATAAAAGAGCCCAGAACATAAACTCCAAGTCGGAAACCACTGAATTGGACAGTAAGACTTCTGCACCACATCAGCTCCAGCAATCACAAGAAACTACGGCTGGCAGCCAGCAGAACCAACATTCAGTTATGAATTCTGTTCTAGGCATGTTTAATCCTTTAAAGATCTTCTCTGAGAAAGAAGTGCCGAAGCAAGACGTCTTAAAAGAGGAGCACGCCAAGAAGGACAGCCATGCTGTGAAAGTCGATGAGGCAAACAGAAGTGAGAGACCCTCTGGACAGACGGCAACCAGGACCAGCAACATTATTCCAGAGATACAGACAAGTGAGAGTAGAAATGAAGCAGAGGTAAATGCAAATAGCACTTCTGTGTCTTCAATCTTTGGCAGGCTCACAAACTCAGTCAGTTCCTTCAGCCTGAAAGCCAGTTTTGATGGTCTCTTGGCTCCCAAGCAGCAGGATGTGCCACAGAAGCAGTCAGATTTGCATCATGTTACACATCAGCCAGATGCCTCTGTGAAAGGAGGTGCGCCCACTACCAGGGAGCAGCCTCCTGCAGATCGCTCAGGGGATCAGCATATTGTAGGTCATGGACTGGGAAATGACCGAAACAGAGGTAACATGGAAATTAATTCACAGCCTCAAAATCAAGGTACAGCATCTGAAAGCTTTTTCAGTCCACTCAAAAAGTCTTTCAGTCAATTGTTGCTTCCTTCTGCTGAACAAGGGCAGAAAGAAAGTACATCTGGACATGTTAAAGGCCATAAGTCTGAGGAAGATATTAGACAGAATAGTTCATCAAATGAAGGACACTCGTTTCCTTTCACTGGGAAACTTCCTTTTTTCAGTGGGTTGGGTTTTTCGGAAAAGCAGGACCGTATGAATGAGAAAGGAGGCTTTATTCCATCGTTATTTAAATTTTCTTCTGCAGAAAATCTAGCACCTTCACAGGACCAAAGAAGTCATCAGAGTTCTAGTGGTACTTCTTTGCTTGAAAACAGAAACAGTAATTCAGAAAATGTCGTTTCATTAAAATCTAGCTCAGTTCCAAATTTATCAGAACATAAGGAGAAACTTGTACAAACAAAAAACATTAATAAAGAAAACCTATTGAGTGCCCAAGCAAGTAGAAAAAACCAGCAGGAGAGTGCCTCTGCTACCTTTAAGGCTGAAGGAGAGCAGCAGAGAACTAAGAGTGCTCCGGAAGAACCCAGAAATGTAAAGGGAGAATTAACAAGAGAACGACTAAATGCACCGAACTTAAAAGACAGCTCAGTTGAATCCACCTCTTCAGCCAAAAGGCCAGAGGCCGCAAGTGCAGATGTTACACAGAAGCAGCACACACCGGATTTTCTTTCAGGGTTTCTTCGCATTTCTTCCAATGAAAACATAACCAATAATCAAGACCTTACTGCAAAAAGTGAGAGCGATGGCCAGAAGAGCACTTCTGCTGGATTGTTTTCTGGCTTATTTAAATTTGCTTCAAGTGAAAACTTGTCTGAGGGTAAGCAAGAGAAGGTGAAAACAAACTCTTCAGGCTTCATGAAGATTTTTGATAGAGGTGAGGATTCTAGCTCGGAGACAAAATCCAGCAACTCAGGAATGGCTTCCTACACTCAAAGCAGCACTGGAGAAAAGCAGGAAGCTTCCAGCTTCTTAAAAAATCTCCTGTCCAAACCAAAGGAGAAACTGGATAATGTGAAAACAATGGAACCTTCCAAAACTAGCAATAACCTGTCCAGTGCAGGACCGAATAAAACAGCTGAGCCCCCTGTTCCCCAGTGTGGGAATCCTGTGATCACTGATGCTCTGAATCCTCAAGACAAGGTACAGGACTTATCAGGAAAGCCTGTAAACAGTGGGCGTATCCCGTATCAGAATGCAGAATCTAGGGTTTTTCCGGCTCTTCTAAATAGAGGATCAAATGAATTTCTCAATTTGACTAATAAAAGCTATAACCCTACAGAGCAGTACTCAGCTTATCAGGAAACAAGAAGCCATTCTAGCTTTGAATGGGAATATGAAATGGGGGAACTGACTGACACTCATGACATAGCAGTACCAGTTTACTACGTGTTAAACCAGAACACTGTTCTCCCCCCTCAGTTCTTGGAGTGGCCTGAAAATGAGACGGTAGTGAATCTCTGTAAAAAGGATGGAAACGCAAATGTGACAGATTGGCAGACCAGTGCCAATTTTGATCCACAGAGTTTGGATTTAAGTATGATGTCATATGAGTCATTTGACCAGTTAATGTTTCAAGATGTTTGTTCAGAAGGAAATGATACATGGACTGTTAATTCTGTCAGTGAAAGTTATAGTAACTTGCCACCATTTGAAAGAGATGGCAGTTACTCATTTGAAGAGTTGCCCATGGATTTAAGCTACTCCTCTGGCTGTGATGGAACTATGTGGACTCTAATTGACCAAGACACTCTGAGTATGGATGAGGGCTTTGTGTACTCATCCTATAGCCGGGAGTATCAGGAGTGGCTAATGATGCTTGAACAGGGTATATGGTGGCCATCAGAAGATGGTGACTGTGGATACTACATGTACAGTGATAGCCAGTACGTGTATTCGCTGCTCACTGACCCCACTGGACAGTATGTCTATGTGTGTGCTCCCGACACGTATTCCTACCTGGACTGCTGGGATTATAATTTTCAGATGGATTCCATTCCAAGAGCTGTGCTAGAAGATAACACAATTGCTGTTTGTGGTTTTAAAGTCCCTCTTGGCAGTGAAGATGAGCTGTTTTGGTTTGTGGAGGAAGAGCCTTTAGATGCTTATATGACAAATAAACCCCTGGATTTGTCAGTAGCTTTGCAGAGGAGCGATCAGCTAATGAACATGAATTTGGAGACTTTTTCGCAAATGTTTGAAGAGTCTATTTATTATCAGAGAGAGCAGCCATTAGACTTCTCAGGTTATAAACTTCAAAAACTCAAAGTAGATTTTAGACCTGAGAAGGAGACTCTAAATTATTCAGAGGAGTCTCCGCTAACCCTTGATCTCAGAACACATTCTAGAGTGGCTTTCAATAAATCACAGAGTAAGGAAGTCCACACCAAGGAAGTGGGTAAGGCTGTCCCTGTGACGACTGCTGAAAGTGGGTCATCAGGGTTCTTTGGTTTCCATCTGTTCCAGTCTTCTCCTAAAGCTGAAGAAACTGTGGTGTCTACTGAAAGAGTAGCAGAAGCAAAAAAGACTGAGGAAGATAAGAAAACACCAGTGAACAAAGTTAGCTCTTTATTTTCTGCTTTGGGTGGACTGATTGGAAAGTCTTCAGGTCCTGACCTTGAGGCATCAGAAGATTCTGCCTTGAAGAGAACAGACACACAGTCAAAATCATCCAAAAATAAAACAGATGTTTTATCACTTGCAGCAAACAGAAAATCAGACGAGACACAAGCAGGGCAAAAGTTTCCTATTACATCAGAATTGAGAAGAAATACTTCATCAGAACTTAATTTGGAAGCTTCTAGAAATCAAAAGCCAGAATTAAATCAGAATGAAGACACCCGTGTTACAAAACCAGGATTAACAAAATCTCCTTCTCAGCTGAGCCAAACCGCTCCAGATGGCAGGCCCGTACGAGAAGAAAGACCTGTTAAAGCAACACCAGCTTCCAGGCATCCTGAAAGGCATGCAAGTATTGATGAACCTAGTCAGTCACAGCCAAATCAGAGCCACCCAGCCACTGAGCCTGAGGAGACATTATTTAAAAGCGCTCTGAAATTGTTCAGTCTTGGAGAAGATTCCCCTGCAACCTCAGCTGCCAGCAAAACCCAAACTTCTGGATTTTTTGATTTCTTTAAAACTCAAGTAAGCAAAGCACCCCAGGCATCACCAGATTTGCAAAAATGTCAAAGTGATAAACCAGAGAAGGTGATGCAGCCAGAACAGAAGGAAACCTCCAGCATCTCATCGTTATTTGGATCTCTTGGAGACCTCTTCAAAGTGGAGGCTGTCTCTTCTGAGCCAACTCCAAGAACGACAACTCCACCAAAACCCAATATCAGAACTGTGGCTGACTCAAGACAAACTGAGAAGTCTGGGACTCTTCAGAGTGCCAGTATGCCATGTCTGTCCTCCACTGCTAAGGAGGGAGTGAGAACAGAAGGCATGGACAGGCAGGTCTCTCCTAGCCCTGACGTGCAAATGGAACAACAAAACAGAAGAGCTGAGGAGGAGTCTCCCGAGAGTAAAAAAGTGCCTCCTGCAAAGCTTTCACAGAAGCCGATGAGTGTAGGTCCTAAAACAAGCCAGTCGAGACAGTCAGCTGTGCAGCAAAGCAGCATACCCACGGTTACACCAAAGCAACAAGGAGGAAATTGTTTAGGAGGCACAGCTAATCAGGCAAAAACAAAGCCAGATCAGACAGCTAAAGAGTCGGGTTTCAGTTTGCCGTTCAGCTTTGCTAGTGCCACTGCTTCAAAATCACAGCCAGCGCAGCCAGCCAGTAGGAGCATATTCTCCTTCTTCACTGGATCAGATGAACCAAAGCCATCAGCACCTGCTGCTGCTCCTGCTAGTGGGAAGCAGCAAGAAACAGAGGGGCTGTTTCATCTGCCGTCCTTCTTCTCCAGCAGTCCAGCTGCTGAGAAGAGCGTACCTCAAAAAAGTACTAGCTTTAGCTTCTTCAATTTGACATCGTTTTTGGATGAAAAGCCCCAAACTGCTCCAGGACAGGAGAATAATTCAAAACCAGCTAAACCAGTGAACTCAAAGCCACACGTGAAGCAAAATACTTCCACTGACTCTGGTGTCAAAATCAGCGGTTCTGCCAGGCAACAAGATTCAGACAATAAAAAAGTAGAAGATGATATTATTGCATCTGTGACTGGCAAACAAATGCCGAAAAACCTCGCAGTACCAGAAGCTAAATCAGAAATGCTGGCTGTGGAAAGTGTAGAAAGTATTGCAGAAGTAGCTGAAGAGAGAGACCTAGAGAAGCTTCCACAGACCGATGACGCAGCAATAACCAGTTCGGTTGCTTCTGATCCTTGCCTTCACCTTCCCAGTGTGCAGGAGGGTTCTCAGGACCAACAGACTATTTCCTTAGAGACAGAAAAAGATGCTTTGGGTAGCACAGGGGAAATGGACAGTGTTGCATCTCCTGTTGATAGAGAAGAGTCTTATTCTTCAAAAGAACAAGCTTCTGAAAAGAAGGATTATGATATGGACTTAGGTGCTAAAGTGGAATCCCAGAGTCTAAATGACTTAAGTGTTACAACTGACATAAAAAACGAAGCCGTCTCTGAAGAAGTATGTGTACAGCGTGAGTTCCCAGAACCGAAGTTACCTGAACAAACTCTTGACAGGTTACAAGAGGCACAGGAGCTGCACCCTCCTTCTAAAATACCAGAGGCATCTAATTCGCAAAATAAGCCTAAGGAATCTGAGAGTGACAAATCGGTACTGGATTCTTCAGTTGAAATGTTTTCAAGTTTCATGACAAAAATGAAACCACCTAAAACATTATCTGGCTTCTTTTCCCAACCCCAAGCTACTGCACCTCCTACTGCACAGAAGAAAAGCTCCTCTTTCTTTGGTTTCTCGTCCCTTCCAAGTGCCCCAGCACCAACTTTCACAAATGATCTCTTTGGCATCTTCAAAGGTCCAAAAGAACCTCCAAAAGAAATGCCTCCAAAATCCACCACTAAACCTCAAAGCAGTAGTGTGAAAGATGTCACTGGGTCTGTTCCAGCAAAAGACTCTAGGCAGACAGAAAACACAGCTGCAGCCAGGGAGTCTAAAAGGGATGTCACAAGCTCTCTGAAGAAGGGTGTATTACCCGTTTCAGCAGAGGACAACTCCACAAAAGAGCCTCCTGTGAAAACAGAAACTGAGGAAAATAGGAACTTGGAAATTTGTAAAGAGGAACCTTTGAAGATTGCTCCAGAAACAGCAGTCTCTAGTGAAAATCAAGCTTTTGAGGTTCTGCGGTTCGATAATGACGCACAGCACTCTGAGATGGTAGATACTAAGCCATGCCAGTCAGATTTCAGTAATGCAGCTGATACAGTGCAGGCTGAGGCCACTGACCAGACTGATGTAGATCTGAACGAACTAGATGTAGGGTCTTCACACGTAACAGAGGAACATGCTGCTCCTACAGACAAGACAGCTGTTGACAGCCTTCAGACTGGCTCTTCTGATGGGCTTGAACTGGAAGTGGAAGCACCAGCTAACGGTGCAGACACAAACCTTTCCCAAACCCATGAGAGTGCCACACTTGAATCGGAGCCTGCTATTACAGGAGATCAGGCCAATGCTGCTATTGTTCAGCAAGACACGATCAGTAGTAGTGGCAGAGAACCCACAGCTCCAGCTGATGAGCCCAGTGTTCATCTCCCACAGCTGAAGGAAGAGAAGGCAAGTAAGGTAGAACAGCAAAATGCTGAACAGGAGAAGCGTTTAGCAATTGATGAGGTGCCTGCAGAAGGAATTGCGTCCAAATGTGACTTGAAGAAACCGGGTAAACCTGACAGTGTTCCTTCAGAGGCAAACAGTAGTAAAATGGTTTTTGAGATACCAAGCATGCCCAGTTTGCCAAAATTCAGCTTTATGTCATCTGCTGATAGTGGAAAGCCATTTGGGTCGTTCTTCTCTCAGCAGCCACCTTCAGTTAATAAAGCAGGGCCAGATCAAGGCCTCATGTCCAGCTTTAAGAAACTTTCTTCGACTCTGTTTGAAGGAGGTAGTGAAGAAAAGGTGAGTAAGCCAGACAGTGCCCAAGGAGCAGTATTTGGGAAAAAGCTAGATTTCTCCTTTCCCTGGCAAAAAGACAACAGGGAGACCTCTGCCAAAAAGGAACCACATGTACCACCACAGGCTTTGTCAAAACCAGATGACAAGGTGTTAGGAACAGTCAGTTCAGATGAAAACTCAAAATCTGCAGTCTCAGATCAACTGACTGATGCAAATATAGAAGTAAACTTGCCTTCAAAGCAGCCTGACACTGTAGACAATGAACTTTCTGAAGAACCATCTGGTGCAAGCGCTGTTGATGAGACATCCAACAAAGAGCTGGGAGAGAAGTTCGATAAAGAGTCAGAAGATCAGCAGGATGTGGTTTCAGGTGAACTGCATAAAGATGATCGGGCAGAAGAGCATGCACTGGACCAGCCTGAACTGAAGGAAACTGAGCTTGATTCAGCTCCCAGTGGAGCCATGCTTCACCCTAGCACACAGGCTGCAGATCTGAATAGCGTGGAACAACAGAATGAGAAAAGGCTAGTTACAAATGAGGCATGATAAATGGTTTCGAGGTTTTGACCATTTATAATGCAATACTGCAGCAGTAGGTATTGGCCTTGGTGTCTGATGTTTGTAGCTCCATCCCATCCCCTAGTTGTTGTCAAGTGTTTGTAGTATTCCTGGTAGCTGTCGCAGAGGATGTGGCAAACTGCCGTGACTAGTGATGTACAAGCCCTTACACTGTTTCCTCACCTTTCTCCACTCTTCTTTCTATAAGTGTAATTGAATTGCTCGTTCTTATGCTGTGTCCCACTGAATGAGATGCTTCTAGTGCTAATTTCGTTAGCCTCTCAGAAGCTACATTCTTTGAGTGTTAGTTCTGCTGAATGCAATTCACTTTGCTTTCTTGTTTAGTAATAATTATGTTGCATTTGCTCAAAAAAATTAAAAAAGGTAACAGTAGGTAAAATGGAAGGAATGAACGTTTTCTTTTCAAGATGCAAGGTAAAGACTTTTAATTTTAGAGAGGTATTTAACTTACTGCTGATGTATCATAGAACTGATTAGGTCCATTTCCTGTTACTGAAGATTTTAAAACATTTTCAGAGATATCAGTGAAGGTACTCTAATGCTTGCTCTTCCTAAAATCTGTGCAATTCATGCAGTTAGGAAAACCACTAAAGGAAGGTATTGGTGTTTCATGAGTCTGTATTCAGTCTTGTGCATCTGTTAAGTTACAAAAATCAAAACAGAGACTCACTGAACTTATATCTCTGTATAATGTAAGTGAAACTTGTGCCTCTGATGCTACACTGCACTCCCAAAACTTCCTATCCGGCTTCAAATTCTCCTCAGTGTCCAAGTGAGAGTAACATCAGCATTTCTTAATTCTTGGCCAAAGTTATCTTGACTGCATGAGAAATCTCCATCCACTGTATTTTGTGTGAGGATTCTAGGAATTCAGTCCTGGAAGTGGCGTCTTGAATCAGAGATATCATGTCCCTCTGGCATTGTTTTTTTAATATGAATTTAATCCTTGAAAAAGCTCTGTTGGAATGAGACATGTGATTTGCCTTTGAACAAATGCTCTAATTCTGTAAAAAGTTTTAAGCTGATACTCTTGATAAAGTATTTTATCATAAAGATATTGTATTATGTAGAAATAAAGTTAACTTTTAGTTAACTGTAATTCTTAACAGTCAGCTTAATTGGTCATGATAAAGACCTTAGCTGCAGTGAAACTGCTGAAGACAGAAACACTTCCACTCTGAATTGCTATATTTCCATTCTTATCCCTGTCTGGTTATTAGAGTATCTTCGCTGGCAGTTTCTAGCTGATGTAAGTATTCAGTTGGTGCAAGAATTGGCATATATGGCCTATATGCTGGCAGGCTGTGTATGAGGTATTTCTACTGCCTACTAAGATTTTGAGGTTCAGAAGTCTAGATCTAGTTGAGGGAACATCATAGTTAAAAATATGACTTTGTAACATGTCTTTTCAGTAACATTTAGTGCCTCTCTCAGTTCATTATGTGTGCAGATTGCTTTGCATTTCTCCAAGCTGCTGTTTTTCCTGATGGGCTTTCTTATTCTCTCATAGTCCTGCTGGCAGTAGTAGATACGGCTCCTCTTGTAATGTCAGCCAGGGAAGCTCTCACCTAAGTGAGCTGGACCATTCCCATGAAAGTGCCCATGGCTCTGAGCAAGAAGATGATCACCAGGAAAGAGAGTCGGATCATTCCTATCACAGTTCAGGCAGCCACCAGAAGGATGGTCAGGCATGGCTCAGGGAACAAGAGGAGCCCTGTGGCAAAGGAGAGGAGGAGAAGGTCTGCGAGGCAGAGGAGAAACATACCGAACATTCTGCAGCTAAGGTACCTCTGGAACTTGAGAAGCCCAAGGATGTTGATGGAGGAGCCCAACTGAGGTAGGTGAAACTGTTAATGAGTTCTTTTAAAGTAACTCAAAGAGGATTCCCTCTTTTGCTATTTGCTGGGGCAAATTATGTACACTGTTCTTGCAGCCTGTCCCGGTTTGTTATGTAACAACTCACTTGATGTTGTTGATCTGTGAAACATCTTTCTGTGCAGGACCAGTTACTTATGAGACATTGGCTAAGCTTGAACTGTCTTTGCTCTGTATGTGAAGAGAAAAACTGGCTATTGCCCTGAAGCTCATTTGCTATGTTTTCTGCTTCTGGTTTGAAGAATGTGGTGTGGCCCAAAGATAGCTGCTGTATGGTCAAGCGTATGTTTAAGCAACCAAGAACTACGTGTAGTCATGGTTGGGTCTACACTAGTTCCTTTCTCGTGTAGTAGGCTACCGCAATTAGAGTTAGTGTTTATGTAGTTGTAGGTTGTAGAATTACAATGTGAGTAGACATGTTCCTCTGACTCACAGTGGCAGCTTTTCATGTCCTTGCACTTGGTCCTTCCAAGCTGTCAGCAGTATTGAAAACAGCCTTCAAAAGTATTTCAGAGAAGTTTGGGGGAGGAATGTGCTGGGTTTTGTACAGGGTTTACAGGAATTTCGAATTTCACTACTTAACTTTGAGAGTGACGTCTTTTCCTTGAGGTAATCAAGTCATTGCGGCCCCTAGCGTGGGCATGGTTATACTTTCATAAGCAGGCGGGATTGTTTTCATCTGCTTCAGTTAGAAAAAGGGAAAACAAGGCTAGAAAAAGTGTTAAACTGTTTTTAAACTCTGACTCACTTTCTTCCTCTCCTCACAGAGCAGGAGGAGTCTTGTCCCAGAATGGCTGGCCTATATATGTTCACAGGGAAGGTTATTCACATAGTCTGCTTCAGGCTAATTTAGGCAACTAGCTTGAATACTCCTGCATCACTGGCTCCCTTTCCCTCCACTCTCTGGTGATGCTTTCCTGACTCCATGAAGTGTGCATGGGACTGCACTGATGAATGTCAATCCTTAGAGCTGCACCTGAGCTAGATGCTACACAGGGATGCCTGTTGTTCCCAGCTATGTCTTTTTTATATACACTGTCAGCAGTGCTGAGGTACTTTGCAGACAGGGAAAGGTGGTTTATTTTGGTGATTTACACCTCCACAACATACCAAAGTAAGAATGCAACCAAAGGCCCAGTGTGTCATGAGGTTAGGGTGTGTAAAACTTGCTGTGGGGCACTGAGTTATGGAGCATTGCTGTCAGCTGAGTATGGCCCCTTGAAAAGCTGTAGGAAAGGGAGGAGTGAGAACAGTGCAGTGAGTGGGGAAAACCAGAGCTGAGCCCTCTTGCCAGGGTTTCCTCTGAAGAGAGGCTGTAAATGTGTAGCAGTCGGGGAGAGTAGGAAGAGGCAGTGGTTAGAAGGGACGTGCAACAGGCACGGGGATGGGAAATCTTCCATCTGCCTCTTTGTGTGTAGTCATGATACCAGTGTGCTGAACTGGCTTGATCAGGTATCTTGGACTGCTTTTTTGATGTTCTGAGCAACATCATCTTACTCCTGGGGCTGGATTGTATCCTAGCTTTTATCTTTCAGGTCATCAGTTTCCAAGACAGTTCCTGCGTATAAGGCTACCACTGTTTTAACCTCTCTCTTCCCAGAGCATGTGTAGGGCTGTGTTGACTGGAGCTTCTTGGTTACTTCAGCTTCCAGAGCTGAAGTTGCGATTGCAGCCTGTAACATCAAATCTTTAATGGTACAGATGAGTGTTTTTTCATATAGTGATTTTCTGTTTCTTGCCTTTAAGCTACCATGGTGACAGTGAGCCACCACCGTTTCCTCCAGCAAGAGTCCGCTGGATCAGAGCCATCAGCAAAGTTCGACTGCAGCTCCAAGAGGTAGGATGGAGTATTGCTTCGCTCCTTCTCTGTGCTACCCAGGTTCTAGATCCGTGGCTGAAGGTTTCATTTCTTCCTCCTTGTGAGACACCTCTTACAGTTTCAATGTTTTGCAGGCAAAAATTTGGTCGAATTTATTGTGTAGGACTACAGCATGTTGTGATGGTGTTAGAGCTATCTAATTCTGCCAAACGTTTTGAACATCATTGTGTGGAACTAGAGGTGAATATCAGAAAAGATGCAGAAGCAGAAAAAATAAGCTCTGAATTGTTAATTAGTAGTAATTATGTCTGAGACTAAATGATTTGTGTTCAAGCGTTTGAAATAAAGACTTTTTCTCAAGGCAACTTGAGGATAGCTTGTTAGCTTAGTAGGAGTTATCTGTATTATTTGTCATGTGAAAATGGTCCTTGGGAAACTACATATCAAATATTTTTATATATACTAATTGCAAGTGGGTGTATAATAAGTCTTGGTATTTCCATCTCGTGAAAATAAGGTTTAAAAATAAATAATCTTGCTTTGGAAAGTCAAAAGGAAAAGGTTGTGACATTTTCTTCAACAGTATAAACACTCATGTTTTAGAAAATAGCGATTAAGACCAAAAAAGTTGTTGTTGTTGTTTTTAAAAAAAACTCTTATGCTTTCATCCATCTGTATGCCCACAGAAAGATAACATATGGTGTTCATATTCTATGGATGATAAATTATTGCCTACTACACAAAATGCAGAGTTATATTTCGTTTAAAAATGCTACTTTCTTCTAGAGCTCTCTTGGTTTGTTTTTATAAAAAATTATTTTACAGTATCTGTCTATTAGTAGCAGGACATTTCTTTCTGTTATGGGTTTGTTGCAAATTTTTAGAAAACAGTTTTGTTGTTTTTTTTCTTTTCATCTGCAGAGGCATCTGAAGTCCTATAGCAGAAATAGTTTTTCTCGTTGCTTGTCTGGATTATTAATTCTCTCCCATCTAACAATGATTTACTGTGTTACTTCACTTCTGAGCAAAAGGGATTTGGGTCAAAACTGTCAGTTTGATGTGTAAAGTGAAATTTAAGAACAGCGTTAGAATCTAAGAAGAAAAGGAACTTCTGTTGTGGTTGTGTAGAGCGTGCAAGCAGAGCAGTTCAGTTCTGTGCCTTACGGAAAACAAGTGCACAAGCATGCTAGAAGGGACAAGAGATTCAGTGATGCCTCTCCCTGGACATCTATGTTTTTTTCTGAGAGAGTACAAAGGCCATTAGTCTTTGTGTTTCTGCTGAGCTGGAAGGAAGACATGCTTTGAGATGACTGGTTTAGTTTGGATAGCAAAATATCATGATTTACTTTGCCTTGACTACTCCTAACCATTGATCCAAAATTCCCTTAAAACAAAAAATGTGAGAGATGGATGTTTCCTCCTGGACTTAGCTGTTTTTACTGTCCAAAGGGTTTTGCTGACCTCTGCTCTGGATCTCCCTTGTGTCCTATAAGCCCATTTGTCATGATGAGGACAAGGAGTAAAGGAGAAGAACTGGCTTCCTTCCTCTCTGGAATAGCGAAGGGCTGCTGCAAACAGGACAAAGCCCCACCCACTGCTCTCATGTTCTCTAAATGACCCTTTAGCCTTTTCTTGTCATTTTTTTTAGGTATTCTTTAAGGAGCCTGTCTTTTTCTGTTTTTCTTTCCTTTCTTTGTTTTTCCTGAAGTGCTGGTCCAAAGCTGAATGCAGAAACCCAGCTGAGAGGCAGCTCATATGCACTATACAGCAACAAAGATTTTGTTCTCCAAGCTGTGATCCCGATATCCCAAGTTATCAGGATGTGATAGTGCCTTTTTATTGCAAACTAATGCTAATGCATAGTTAGCCTCTTACCCTTTCCAGAGCTGAGGTTCCTTCTGAAGATGGGGTTTGTCAGTTGTTCCCTAGCCTATATTTGTGTTGAATTACAGCTGAATGTGGCTTTGCACTTATTCTTACAGAATTTTTTTCACTCCTTAAGCACATTGCTGTCTCTCTCTTCCTCATCTGTTATGCCTACAAATCCTTCAAGCTGTATGTGAAAAAGTTGTGCAGTACGCAAACCGCCAGGCTGTGTGCTACCAGAGCTGCCTGAGGGATCCTGCTTGATACATTCTTTGAGTTCGGCTACACTGAGTATAATTTTTTCTTTTCCGGTGGGTTTGCATCTATTTCAGCAGTTTCGCCCAGACCTCAGGATGTAAAACTTCTACTGTTCTTCTGCCCCTAAGACTAATTTACCTTGTCGTAGAACGGAGTTAAATGCATTGGACACAGTTCCTACTCCTGACAAAACCATGCTCGCTGTTATTTCTCTCCTTTTTATGTTCCAGAAGATTTGCAAATAATTTGATTATTTGTTCCAGTCTTCAGTTCCCAGGAGGGGAGGGAAGAGTCAAGTTAGCGCTTTCATAATTATCCAAGTCCTCTTTTTCCTGTTTTTTAAGGATAAGTGCTTGCTTTGCCCTTTTCAAATCTTCAAATGTGCTGCCTGTTTTTCAAGTTCTTAGTACTGTGTGATTGTCAATGTTGCAGCCTAGTACCTGAGAATAGAGATTTGTCAGGGGCAGCTTAGATAAAACTACCTTATCTGTTTGCTTTCGAATTTGTTTTACTTTACTGCAGCCTGTTTTTTATAACTTGCTTAAGCTTTTTCAAAAAAAAAAACCCAATATTAATTCTGTCAGCTGCCTGACTGCAGTTGTGTCTGTCGGTGAAGACTTGAAGCAATTATGCTGTTCAATATTCCAGCCTTCTTAAAGCCATCTGATGATAGCTTTGTCTTCTGATGAGTAGCAGCCATTGTTTTTTTGTCATATTGTGTGTTCACTGCTAGGTGTTTCAATCTCTACTTTAGCCTTTTGATTTCTTTCCTGTGCAGTCATGCTTGTCCTTAAAAACTTCCTGAAGAGGGTTCAAGCCCTCTGAAGAGGGGGAGGGCTCTGTCATTGTATGTCCTGTGATTTTTGCCTGTTAATGCTGTTTCATTAACTGTTAATGGCTTCCTAAACTCCGTGGTCTTTTAAGCCTCTTTCTCATGAGCTCTACCTACTGATTTTATGAGTTTTTATTAGTTTGTGTTCTTGAATTACAAAGTGTTTTTCTAGCTTGTCTAATTCATTTCCTTTCCTTCTAAGGTATCAAGACTGTCACAGGTTTCTCAGATGCAATTGCATCCTTGTTTCTATCTGTACTTTTACTCAAATCTAGAAGAGCACCTCTACTCATTGCTTTCTGCCCCTTGTGCATCGTCAGCTCATTCCTAGATGTTTGAAAATCAATGATGTGATTCCAGACATGATCCAGATATGATTCAGATAAGTTTTAGGACTTTAAGGGTCCCTGTGATCATAGTCTAACCAGATGATTCTGCTGGTAGCTAGAAAAGGTCATGTCTCATTTCTCTCACGACCCTGTTAACAGCTTTCCATCTTCTATCATTACTTGGAAGCTTTCAAGAGCAGTATCATTCTTCTTTGTGTTGGTGCTTAGAGCAGCTGCTTGTGTCCTTTGTGTTCAAAGCGATGCCTCCAGCTCTTTTCTGTGTCCCCCTCAGTATGTGGCATCATTTCATTAATACACATGGAGCTCCAGCTTGGATCCAGACTGCTAGATTTCTTTCACATGGACTACTGAAATGGTTCTTGTGACTCTTAATTGTTAATGATCTGGCTGAAATTTGAAAGAAAGAAATAAAAAAAAAGAGAAAGATGCTCAAGAAGCTTCCATATGTGATGTGATTATAAATCCCCTGAGCAATTCAGCCTCCTACCTGGGAAGGGATTAATATTCATGTGAATAATATACAAGCATCCTACAGCACCATGAGTCAGAGAAATGTAGTATTTTAATTAAGACTTGACAGTAATAAAATGGCACAGAAATTTGTAACTGTGCATGTTAAAAGAGCTTTGTGGTACCATGCACGTTTTTTTCTTCACTTTCACTGTTTTGCTTGTTCCCTTTCCGTGTTTATGAAGAGGAAACTTAATTATGCCAGAATCAAGCTAGGATTTTCAGCCCTGAGAGGAATGACTCAATTTTCACCTTCACACTTAGAACCTTGTCTGCAAAGAGGGATTAATTGATAGCTCGTCTGCTGCAGTCCCTTTGTGGGAGCTTCTTTTCCAGAAGAAGAATAAACACACAGCTATTGCATCTTCAACTTGCGGCCCTCTTTAACTGAAATAGCCTTCAGCTTGGGACACAGCTGTGTGACATTTAAAATTAAACAAATTTGAAACTAAGCTTTGTGTGGAAGAATTGGTAGACTGCAGAAGAAAAAGAATTCAGTCAAATCATCAGATTGCCTCTCTTATCAATTCTTTCAAATATATTTAAGTATTACAAGAGGGTTTGGGGTCTGGGATTTTATCTGCTTGTATTGAATTTGTTTATGGGGGAAAAAGTCATGCATGGTTTTCCTCTTTTATGTCAGGTGATTAAATATGATCAAGTTACTTGTTTTCATTCCAAAGCAAAGTCATGAAGCAATGTTTCCTCTTTGTTTTTTATTCTTCTAGATGCCATTTTGTACTAATGATTTTAATCCTTGTCTTTCCCTGTTAAATGTCAATAGTCTGTATTTTTTGACTGCTGTGTAACTAGATTACATCCAAGATGGCAGAGTAGTTCATGACATTGTTTCTCTGGAATATGATAAGCAACTTCAGTGGGGAGTCTAAATGACTGTTCTCTTCTAGTCTTACAGGTACCCAGTTGTATTCTCAGTTTTATTTTTCCGTGTCCTGTAGTTTTCCAGTCAGCACTTCTGATCAAGCACCTGCAAAGAGAACCATCAGGGTCTCACTTTTAAAAACCTTGGTTCAGGAGGGTGTTGTGTTGGTGGTATTGGAGTGTGAAGCCCTAGTTTTATTTCGGAGAAAGAAAGCTGTTGGTGCCAACCACCACTATTCCCTTGTGTAGCTGTGGGGTGCCATGAAGAGTCCTTTCTGGACTTCCACTGTTAGAGAGGAGACCAGCAAGTCACTAACTGGTGCCATTTCTGGTTGCTAATTGGATTGTAAATTGTCTGCCTGCCCCCACTCCACACATGGGAATCCAGGCCCTTTAATCAGTAAAACCCTGTAATGTCCAACAGCTCAGATGGCTATTGGGGGACATGCCTGCTTTGAACCAGTCACCAAAAGATGAGAAATTATCCCTTTCTACCTGTCATGAACTGTGCAGTCCATGCAGTAGTTTACTTTTCGCGTTTTATTTCACTTCAGCTTTGTTGCCTAGGTGTCTTTTTATCAGTCCCGTGAAGATGAGTAAGCTCTGCATTTTCAAAGCTTCCCACACAGTGGCAAAGAAGCAAACTGAAGCACTGTGACTTCAACAGAGTTACCAGAAACTTCTCTTCATGCAGAAGAGCTATACCTCCAGTTAAATGTCTTCCTTCTTTTCTACCTGCCGTATTTTTGAGGGTTATCTTTAACCTCCACCAACATACTACATTGCTGATCAAAGGCCCCAGGGACCACGGTTGGTGGGGAAATCAGTAGAACACCCTTGTGCGCATGAAATTGCTGTTCCTACACCAGAGGGGAGAGCAGGTCGGTGTAGGCAGGGCGTGATCCGAGGGTCACTCCAGCTGTAGTGCAGACTGTCTATTGTCAGGGGGCTGCGCTCGCAGTGACGGTCAAATGCTTTCTGCATACCTTATCTGTAAAAGGCGTAGGCGGCTTTCTGCCTAAGATCCCTTAGGAATTGCACAACAGTAATTGTTTAGAAAGCATTTGAATCCAAGAGTAGTGGAAGTGTTCTACTATCTTCCCATGCTATAATCTTATTTCCCTGTGTTGCAGCTGAGTTTGCAGACTGGCAAGCCTTGTGGGACTACCCACAGCCCTTCATGGCTCTCCCAAGGCAGCTTTTAGTGCTGGGTGATTCCCTGGAGCTTGAACGACCTGTGTCTCTTCTGGTTGGAGCTTTGAGAGGAAAGGTTCAGCTGACATGCTGTACCTTAGGAAAAGCCACTTTCATCTCCAAGTGTCCTAAATATGAAATCTGCATATTTGCATCTGTTTGGAATAAAACACGTTTATTTATCCACACTGAGATTCTCTGAGACCTCCTATCATTTTTTTAACCTGTTTTGTAATGAATGTTCACAGTTATGTTACAGAAAAGATTATAATTTGTATGTACACACAAGAAAATAGTGTTGTGCGTTTGTTAGCTGCTGTTGTGATTTTTGAGTAGCTTTTTAATAACCTTATCTCTATTGGGAAAAATCAGCAGGGTTGCCCTTTTGCGAGTAGTTACACTAAAACTGAGAGATGCTCTCTTGAGGAGCAGCATGCTGGTCAGAAACGGTTCTCATAATGACCACAGCAGCTAGGACTCTGGTTGCTAGCAGGATTTTCTGCAAGTACATGTCAATGTACTGACATTCAACTTCTACTCACCTCTACTAAAACACAGCTTTGGTGTTGCTGGTCTGTATTCCCTGGCACACAGGACATCTGTACTCCTCAGTGACAGAGTCCCTCCATACCTTCCTGTGGCTGGTTAGAAAACAAGCAAACCCGGGGAGCTTTCTTAGTGGTAACAGAGTTTGCAGAGTGGATAGCTAACTTTCCTATAACGCTATTTCACTTTTTCACTGCAAACCTCCTGAGGGCTCAAAAGACCGGGGGTAGCCTCCACTAGAAGGTTAAGAATTCTGGCATGTTGTTTTTTTTTTTTCCTGATATATAGTAGTATTCAGGACTATAGCTTTGTTTCTCTAGTTTTTTAACACATCTATGTATTGATATGTATTAAAATACATAAATGTGTTTTAAGTCAATCTAAGTCAATACATATATGTGCATCCCTAAGTCAAAATTCTTACGAAGCCTTTGAATGGGAATCCAAGTGTAATTTACTTTTCTTCCAGTGTTTATTCTACTGATTTCCTTAAAAAGAAAGGGGAGGGGTTTGTTCAGCATCTGGGGCATAGTTTGCAGACAGGATGTTTCACAGTCGGGTGTGTCTCTTACTTTGTGCCAGCACTGCACGTTAAGTTCAAGAAATCCGGATTGGCTGAACTGTGTGCTTCTGTTCTCTGACTTGTAAGGAGGTCATAATGACAGTACTGTTATGTGTTTGAATGGTCTGCTGTTGTCTCTTTTTTTTTTTTTTTCCAACTTGAAAAACTTTGTGTGTTAGTATTTGACTTCTGGAGTGAAGTTGGATGGGAAGTGGCTGTTGCTTTTGCAGAGACTGCGGTTTTCTCAGGGTGGGTGGCAGGTTAGATTTTCTGGTTTTGGCTTTCTGAGATCGACTGGGACATGACAGATGGGAGAGCCAGCTTTAAGATAGACTACATCTAGAATAAGGGGGGAACGGGACTCCAATTCCTGATCTAAACTGGGAGATATTAGAGATTTTAGCCTAAGTTTCCTATGGTTTAGGAGAGTGCACTGACTGCTAAGTTGTAACACTTCTCTAGGGAATGACTCGTCCCTGTGCTCCCTTCCCTGTTTGGACATCTTAGACCAGAGAAATATTCCTGTTCTAATTTGTCACTTTGTCCGTTCATATGGTCAATTTTCTGTTCAAATTTGTCTGTTCAAATGGTCCTGTAAAACAGGTTTTGATTCTGATAAATTGATGTTTTCTGGAGGAAGAGTTGTCTTACTTTCCTTCCTCTCCATGGAACCTGTACCTCTGCTGATCAGACAGCAAGGCGTGGGTGGCAGCAGTGGGCTGGTGATGTGGATAGATGACCTGTGTCTTCTACAGCTCCTAGGTACCCGGTTAGACTATGTACCTGGAATTGCTACCTTTTTGTCTCTGGCAGTGTTTCTCTTAGGCAGTCAGGTCACAGCAATTTCTGTCTGGTTATCGCCAGCAGTGACTTAGGTGCGGCAGGCTGAAGGAACTATGCAGGTGCTCAGAGCACCGCTGAACCAGGATGAACCACAGTAAGCTCTTCTGGTGTTGCCCAGCTTGCATTTACATTTGTACCAAGACTTTTCTGAATACTTTGTCGAGCAAGCGCTTGTCTTTTCCAGGAGATGCTGCAGCAATTGCCTGAAACTGTCAGGAAAAGTAGAACCCAGATCCTCTAAATAGTATATACTAAAGGCTGTAGAAGAACAGTGAAAATGTTGAAGCCGAGGCGACCATTGCAAAACTCCTGTCTTTGCCCCTTGTTTTGGGCATGTCATCACAGAAGGAATTACAGCAGTGTGGTCTGTTGATAGAGGCTTGTATCTGATGGATGGTGGGGCACAAAAACCTGTGGTGTCCTGACCACCTTGACATGGCGCTCACATGCGCTGCTCATGAGTAGAAATTGAGGGAGCTTCATCTAGCATTGGAGTAATAGGGGTGCAATGGGAGAGGTGGGTGGGGGGACTCCTACCTGCCACATATGCAGCCCTTAAAAATAGTGTTGGCTCTTGGGAGAGCCAGACTTCACACTCTTATTTTTAAGGCTCTGTGTGGGAGGAGGGGATATTTCCCAGTGTTGTGTATTACTGAAGCAATCTGTACAAGAAATGCTGCGCCGCAGAGGTAGCAGTGGGCCTTAGCTTGCAAAGCGAAGGACTTGGGGAGAAGCTGAGCTAAGTAGCAGTGGCTGAGAGCGTCATAAACGAAGCATTAGCTATTCATGCAGTGTTAGCAAATACTTTGAATAACATCATAACTTCATAGAAAAAGGCAATAGGTCAGGAAAAGGTGTTTGGTACGTGACATTTTTGTCTTTTAGTGTTGTTTCTGTTTCACTTGTTTCTTGCTTGTTTTCCAGGCTGCATGGTTACACAGCTTGTTTAAATATAGGGCAGGGTTGTCTTGCATACTTCTGAGCTCATTTTTGGAGTTGTGCAAGGTTGTTGTAACTTGAATCTTCTAGTACTGTGCATCTGGATTTAAGGAAGATGATTGTTCTCGCCCCCACACACCCCCCAACTGTAAAAGTGGCATTTGGAAGTAGAATTGCTGTTAAATAATATTTAATGTAATGCTTGAAGATAGCAGGACTCCTGTTCTGGCTGACGGTACGTAGTATGTAAAATAGAGTAACATTTTTATTTTCTACACGTTTTAATGTCAATTAAAGCCACTTGAAGGTCTTGTGATACAGCAAATGAATACTGCCCGTTAGGATGTTGTTATTGCAGGGTGATACAAAATTTTTTTTTGCATCCAAACTCCTTTCTTGGCATCCTTAACGGGCTTTTTAAACCATGTCATGGCCACCAACAAGTTGTCTACTGTCTGCCCCTGTTTAGTGTCTGAACAATTCTATGATGTTGTGGATGACTGGTCAGATGACCCTGATCTGTGTCAGACTTTGGATTAATTTCCATTGCTGTGATAGTTAATCACTGACACTTTCCAAAGGGCTTTTTGGTGGTTCCCCCTTGGTTTAATCTGAAACCTCCGTGTGGTAAAGGTTGGACCAGTTCTTCCTCTCCTTGGCTTTTGAACCTAAAAGGAAATGCCAGCAGCCTGTCCTGGCAGTCTGTGTACCGGGTTTGTAACATGAGTCCTGGGCTGAAAGATGGTTGGGGACATCAAGGCAGCAAATATCTGTTCTGCAGGCACAATTTCCTGAGCTCATTGTCAGTGTCATCCTTTGTGTGCTATAAAACTAAAGTTAGTTTAAGCAAAAAGCTGGGGCAATTTCCCAAATGTAGCTTGAGATTTTCATCTGCTGCTCAAGTGTGCAGGTACCAGGTGCCGTAGGGGTGTGATAAGCCTGAGTGGTAATTTACTGGGGCGCTGTAGGCAGTGAGTCTCCTGCTGTACAGGGTGGCTTGTGCCTTCAGGCTCATAGGTTGGGGAGGTTCCAGGTGAGCAGCAATGCTATACTCTGGGCTGTGGGAGGAACCTGTTAAAAAGAGCATCCTCTTTAAGCCACTCTCATGCATTGGGTCAGGAAGGGAGAAGAAAGGGCTCTTCTGGGTAACTATGGACTTATTTAGCTGGCCCTCGCTAGAGTGTGAAGCTGTGGAAATAATTAGGAAAGAAAGTGGTACTGCCTGGCAAACGGGAAATTAGTAAAAACACTAATGGCACGCTGCTTTATGCTCCATGGCGGACTAGATGGGCAGTGGGTCTCAGCTGGCTGCATTTCTGTAATATTTCTAATATGCTGTGTAGGAAACCAGCAAATGATTTGGAAAAAAATGGGGACTATTGCAAAAATCAGAGAATAGCTTATAGAAGTGGGAGAGGGGACTCTGGGGGCAGTCCTGGGAGGGGAGGTGGTGAGGATGTGTGAGGTGAGACCAAACAAGTACAGCTCAGCTTAGCAGGCTGGAAGCTGAGAGCGGATGTTGCTGCCATGTACTAATAGAGCATGGGAGTAAATATTGGCAAGTTTACAGCTATTTAAGCTAAAGGTTAATGTTAGCACAAGAACAGAAGGGTATAAACTGGTTATGAACAAGCTCAGGCTAGAAATCAGAAAGTGATTCTTCTAATTGTTAGTGAACAGCTTCCAAAGGGGTTTCTTTGCCCTTTCTTTTTCTAATTAATCTAAAAATGGGTCTGTTTAAGAAAGCTATTGTGTGACAGTTGCCTGTGGGAGCCAAGAACGGGACTTCATCATCCAGGAAACCTCTAAGTAGGCTGTGAGAAATGTCCGTGGAACCACAGCCTCCGTAATTGTTTCTTGTAGCGTGGCCTCCCCGTGTTCACGCTGCCCACCTGCCTGTCTTTGCTGCCGAGCTGTGCCGTGTTGTAGGACCCTGTGGGTTTCAGAGGTGTGTAGGAGGGGTACTGACTACTCAGATACTGTCACTGAAGTGAAATTGTGAAAATCATGCTGCAGCCCCTCTTGGACGGTGGGTTTTCCACGCAGTTGCCTGGTGGATATGAAGGATGCTAGCCTGTGTGTGAAGGGTTTCTTGAAGAGCAGTAGTTATTAGTGACTCACGCCTGGCAACGAACCTGTCATAAGATACAATTTTATTTTCTGAAAAATGTTCAAGTGGTCACGGTTTCAGAAAATATGGTGTAGATTGTAAACAGGTTTATTTTTAAATGAGATTTTTAGAATTTCCTGTGGGATTTCAGTTGCTTATTCAGACAGTAAATTGCAATTGAACCTATATTCATTATAAGTTTTTAAAAGCTAGCACTGGAAAATTATTTTCTAGGAGACCTTGAAAAGGCACAGAGAATATCAAGACAATTAGGTGATGTGTACTAAAAGGAGGTAATAGAGCTATTCGTCTAGAACGGAATTCAGATTTAGCCTTGAACGAATTTCTCTGTTTAGCCTCACTGTGGTCAATACTTTTAAGTTGTTAACATACAAGAATACAAATAGAGATTGCTTATTTAAAAGATCACTTTATTTTAACCATGTTTCCATCTGTGTTTTATTTTTGTTAATAAGTCGATATTCACCTTGTATTTGAAGATTACACACACATTTTTGAGAAACTGTTATTGAGAAACTGAGTGCTATATTTTACTGCAGTTTATATAGTTTTCTAATTTTATTCAGAGTATAATGTTAGTGCAGCAGATTGAAAGGCATACAAGTATTTTTGTGATATCTCATATAACGGGTACTTGAAGGATCCAGCTTTGACTACACAAATATCTATAGATTGGCTGGTGTATTCACTCTGAATTTTGTTATACCTAATTTAGGGAACTTAATTTACAGCAAGTACAACTCTCCTTCATATTTGTGTGACACAAATACACGTTAGTCATCCTAATTAAGTCGCTCTAATTTTAGCTCACAGTAGTAATAGCTAGTTAATACACATCTGTGTACAGCTGCTAGAATCATCCCATTTTCATCATGTCGTTACATCCACTTCTACATTTTCTGTGACGGTGGAGCGGCTTCCATGACCCGAGAGCACAGAGCGGAGGCAGCAGCTACTGGAACGATTCCTGTCCCATCCCTGCTCAGTATTTGGGTGCGTTTTGGACAAACTCTGCTTGTCCCTCCTGTCACAGCCTTGCCAAAGGAGGTAATTGGTCTCTGAGTTACTTAAGTCAGCTATCTAATCAGAGCCTGGATTGTAGTGCCATTTTCATCACCTTGCAGAGACTTTCTAAACACAGGCATTTTTATTTTTTGCATTAAATTGCCTCCACTGTCCCGCTCAAAATCAGGGGAGCAGACTGACTGGGTTTCTAGACCCATTTAATTCAGGTCCATTGCACAGAGCCTGTCAAGTGCTTTTATTGAAGGTGCGAAAACTGTGACTGGGCTTATTCATATGGCTGTGATTGCTAGAGTTGGCTTTGTCAGAGCTATGGTGTGGCAGTGCCCCTTTTTATTTGTTCAGTGCCTACGCTAGCAGTGTCCTCAGAGACTTACAGAGGCATATATGCGGTTCGTAACAAGTATTTGAGAGATATTTTGGTTCTTTAACTTCTACCTTCTGCAGGAAATACAAATACACAAAATTATTCCTACCTACCGAGAAGTGTATTATTTAAGCCAGGAGTCGTAAGGACAAAGGTAGGATAGTAAAAAAGATTCTTTCCCTGTTTTTTGTGAAAGATGATGCACTTGTGGCAAATGAGGAGAGTGCTGGTAGAGGAGGCACTTTGTCAGCAGAAGTATCTGGACATTGCTCCACCCGCTTATTAGTTGTTACTCCTCTGCTGCGTTGTTATAGTAGACAAGCCATGGTGGCTTTTGAAAAGGGGTTTTCCATTGCTTCTTCCTCTGATCCATTAATTGATTTCTGGTTATTTGATTTAAGATTCTGGAAGTAAGCCATCAGAGCAGTAAGTGAAGCAGGTGGAAGCCAGACTTCATAGTGTTTGATATGGTCCAAGTACTCTGAAGAACCAAGGTTTTGTTACTCTGAAATGGCTGTCCAAACAGAGGAAGGTCTTGACCTGGCTCTGCCCTCGTTCCTCACTTGTAACGGGTACTTTTTCATTTCACTGGTATGCTATGAAAACAGCAATTAATGCTCGAATTACTTGAGTAATATGTTGATGAGGACTCCTTAATTCACTGCATGGAATGGCAGGGCCTGGCTGTGATACAAGAAATGATGCATGTGGTCATGCTTTGAATAACATGATGAAAACCATGTTACATAGTTTGTGGTTCAGTGAGCAGTAGAACACCCTCTCTTTTCGCTGAGAAATGGGTTTACCTCCAACTGGAGAAAGAATTGTCTTTACGTTCATACTGGGTGCTGATCTGTAGGGTCAAGATGCTGAATTCCTGTAGCCAGATGCAGTGGATCTACCTTTTGCGAGAGACCATTTCCCTGTCCTCACTGTCAGGCTCAGGAAGGAAAACATGCTTTACAGTGTTTGAACTAAGTGGTTGTGTTGTGGACAGCTGGGTTGTTGTGCAGACTATCTGTGGGGACTAGCGCACCTTCGTGCCTGTTAGCAGGTGTACCTGTTACCACGTAGCTTCCTACCTGAGACAGGTTCTGAAATGATACAGTTAGGCAGCAATAAAACCAAGACCTGGGCAGTATGTGAAGAGATTAACTAGACCATCTGCCTTCCTCAAAAGCATTCCTGAAAAATACATGTACTCCCTCTTGTTAAGATCATCTGGGATGGAAATTTTATAGCTTCCCAATGGGAAGCTCACTTACGGTTAACAGCTTTTCCAAATGTCTAAGCTAGCTTTTCACTGATACAAGTTAAACCTGTTACTCAACATTTCTATTGTAAACACAAGAAAAGAAATAGTTTACTTTCCTTGTGCTTTTCTCAGCGAGTTCATTTTTGAAAGGCTGTTATGTCTACCTGAGTTGTGTCTTTCACAGTATCTACAACTTTTCTTTCCCAGGTTTCTTCATCCAAAAATAAATTACAACTTTGAGACTGTAATTGCAGGTTTTTCCACCCCCAGCACATGTCTGTGCCCAGGTGCCTTTGGATTTTAGTGATGCTGATTATTTAATTAGGCGTGCAATTAAGACATTGATTGTAATTTTCCAACTTCATGAAATACCACGTCCTTATATTTTGGATGCCATTGGGAGAGAGGGATGTAATTTGAAGGAGGAAGCAGCAGAGGGAGAGTTTTCTCTGCTATAAATTCTTCCTCACTGCTTGTTGACCTAAGATATCCAAGCTGACTCTAGTTTAAAAGCAATTATAATACTTGTTTCTGGAAGGAGGGCACCCAGCTGGTAAAATTTTAAAGTCAACTGAGTTGCAGAGGACAGCATAGATTTCCTAAGTGTCCATCTTCTAACTCTTGTTCTTGATTAAAAATGGAGAATGACAGTTCAGCTTGAGACGGGCTTCCATGCTTTCGGGTGGGCAGCCAAAACCCAGGACAAGGACAACTGGGGCCATTCACTTGTTTTCAGGAGCACATTTAAGGAAGGTTTTGTGTCTGTCATTGCTGGGGCACAAGGAGACAATGTGCTAGCCCAGCTCTGCTTTTACACTCTCACTCTGGTTTTGAAAGCTGGTGTGTGCTGTGACAGGTGGTTTACGTGCTGCCTCTGAAAGGACCATGGTATCAGAAAGGTAAGGCTTGTTTGTGCCCCCCAGTGTCTGGAACTTACTGCATGAGGAATAACGTAGCTTTCTCTGTGAAGTGCTGGGTTGCAGAGCTGGTAGTATTTGGTTTTGTATCCCAAAAATCCAGAATGTGAACGTCCACCTGGAGACAAGGAATGGGGCAGGCAGGTTTAGCCACTTAAAATGGGCTACCTGACATCTCTTAGGAAAGGCTTTGTTGAGAGTGATGCTGATGGCTGTAAACAAGTGGAGGATGATTCTAATCTGAGCTTTCCTAACTTATAACCAACACTCCCTTAAGGATTTTGTGCCGTAAAAATTTCCGTGTTGAACTAGATCTGTTCTAGCCTCAGAAATTGTTTTTGAAGTTCATATGGCAGCAGCATCCTCAGAGAGAGGGATACAGGAGGACTCATTGCAGGCAGATCTAGTCTCTGATCAATCCCTGCCTAGACTTTAAACATTTGTAGGTCTGCAAAAACATTGTGGTATGTTCACTCATTTTTTCATTAACCTTACCAAGATCACACTCCTTGAATCTTACTGCATTTATGGCCCTGGAAACGTCCTTTATTTCCAGGCTTTGTTGAAGTTGTTCCTTCTATT
>NW_010400451.1:61686-63295 GCF_000710305.1 Buceros rhinoceros silvestris | reverse complement strand
CAGCAGACTTCCTTACAGTCAAATAACGTTAACACATGGACTGTAAACATCTTTTCTATGAAGACTAGTTAGCCAATGGTTTGGTCTCACCTCTTCACAACAATCGGACTTAAGCTGCCTGCCTGTGGAAGGTAAACAGTCCCAATACCTCTGATCTTCAGCAGTTTTTTCAATGTGCCAGTGATATTCTTCTTGTCTTTCTATAAACCAAATTATCCCACATTTATGGGAGGAAAACCCCATTTTAAGGAGGAGAGCTTTTGAGGCTTTGGAAAAGATTATCTTCTTCCTTTTGACGAAGCATTTCATGGCTAATGTTGGCCATTATCAGTTTTCAAGGTGCTCAAGGTGCTGTAGGAGATATCTGTGCCTTTGTTCTCTTTCCAGCTCGTAGCATGCCCTTGCACTTTGCCTTACCCTTTCCTAAGGGGAAAAGAATGAATCTGTGCTTTGAGTGACACCTGCTTAAAGAAACTTGTTCTTTCATCTTAAGCATATATTTCATAAGTGTGATCTGTGGCTATTGTAATGAGAGAAATGGTGTTGACAGGGTAGTTTTAAATGCCTTGGAATATGCAGTCTCCTCTTTTCTAGGCTTCTGCCTCAGCAGCTCAGCTTAGATTGTATTGATAGAGCTCTTCAAAGTGTGCTATTCATTGAGGACAGCTGTCAAACAGCAGGAGGTCACTGCTTTTTCATTAACACTTCGTCTTTAGACTGCTGATTGATTTGATATTCTTGTGGCTTTGAGGAAGATAATAAATAGCATGTTTTCACTGCTGAATCGATTGATAAACTTTACACTGTATTTTTTGAACTTCTGAGGTCTGATGCAGCTTTGAACTCAAACTACCTTACTGGGAACTCTGCCTTTCAGGAGGTGCAGCAGGCAATTTCATTTTGGACAGACAGTTCTTATTTATATTCCAGTGAAACAAATAAAAATTTGTTTTATAGAGCTCTTGGGTCAGAGATGTCTGAGGCGAGTTGTTATATAAACTAAACCTGAGTGTAAGTTGGACAGAATTTATCCTGGCTGTTCCAGACAAGCTCTCCCCACTGACTTTTCTCTCTTCTCTCTTGACTTTTCACCCCTCTTGTCTCTTTGTTTCCTCTCTCCACGTAACATTCTTATCCTCTAATTTACTTAGACACCCAGTTTTGTACTTCTCTAAGAGCCAGGACACTAGAAATATTCTTGCTTGTCTCTCTGCAAGGAAGATGGAGTGTGCGTGTGGGAGAGGGAGGAGCAGGACCTTTGCTCGAGTCGTGCTCATTTTCCTTTGGTTAATCCACTCATGCTCGTGAGGGATTGCTTACTTTTACAATTTTATCAGTAGTTCAGTACTTTACGGGAGGTTGGAATGAAATAGATAATGAGGATTAAAAAAGAAGAAAGGGTAATGTATACCTCGCAGACATCAAAGCACTTGGCCTATATAGCTCAGCCTGGCTTTATCAGTTTTAATAATTCCCTGCTGGCTCAACCTAAAATTAAAATCTGTTGGTGAATTAAAAAATCGCAGTAAGAAGTATTTAAATTTTTAAGTGGAAGTTTATTTCTCTAGTAGAAGGCAAATAACTCAGTGCTCTGAGCCTTAAGGTAAAG
>NW_010400451.1:60618-61591 GCF_000710305.1 Buceros rhinoceros silvestris | reverse complement strand
GGTAAAGCCCCCTCTTTCCGACAGATTTTTTTTTTTTAAATGCAAGTCGTGCCTATTTTTCCCAGTTCTGAATTATCTTCATTATTTCAGTAAATAAAACATCCCTGAAAAGCATACCCTGTCTCAATCACCTGTGCATTAGGTAAAGGTTTTTAAATGTTAGAAAGGTGCCATCTTCCTTGCTTCCAAGGGCACCTGTGGTTTTGTCTTTTCATAGCTACGTTTTCCTCTCCAGCTCCTTGTAAGCTGTGGTGGGGACAGTGACATTTTCCAGTACTTCATTCCAGCACTTCCAGCTCATGACCTCCATTAATGATGTCTCCTGTCTCTGTCTAATGAAGCTTGCTCACTTTTTTAAGTGTTTTTTTTTCTGGTCATGTTTGTGTAAGGCAGCCGTGGGCGTATTGGGATTTTATGTGGCAGTCCTTTGAAATCTATACAGGCTCTTTGGGTCTCAGGAGCTGGAGGATTGCATTCAGCCCCAGTGCATTTTTGTCTGGATGTGCTAATGTCTGGTGTTGATGGCTGCAGGGATGGGCAAAGACCAAGGAAGGAAGAGATGCATCTGACAGAGGCAGCCATGGCAAGATGGCATCGGCTCCAGTTGTAGTAGTATCTTTGGAAAAAGTAAGGCATGTAGAAGCCTGGAGGGCTGTCTACTGGATATTTCAGGTGCCACAGAGTTAATGCAAATACAAAAGTGGTATTTGACAGATGCTTGGCACTTTTTTTTTTAATCTATTGCTGTGAAGGAGACCCCTGGCAAGATCTTTTTTTCTCTAATTCACATGCAGAGCTTTGAAGATACTGAGCCATGCAAATCCTGGATTGCATTTTCATTTTCTCAGTTGGACGGTCTTCACCCTTACGTGGATGAATTTGATATGGAGCTTCAGCTCTGAGCTCAAATGCCGTAATTGGAGTTTAGTAGCAATCATTTCTATTGCAGTGGAACTCAGTGCCCCCAGTCGTG
>NW_010400451.1:43209-60517 GCF_000710305.1 Buceros rhinoceros silvestris | reverse complement strand
CGTGTAGGAGCCCTGTTCTCCTGTCAGGGTGAAAACATGTAATGAGGAACTTGGAGGTCAGACTCTTAAAATCATTTAAAGCTAAAACACTTCTGAAAATCTGACCTCTGGTCCCTGCCCCTGCAGCAAGGGAAGGAGCGAAAAGAGGGAGGGTTTTCTGGGGGATGGAGAATATGAGTGACCACAGAGGACTGCCAGCCTTCAGGGGGTCTGAAAGGAGGTCAGTGGCCTAATTTCTGTGCCTGGCTGCCAGGGCAGTGCTGTGCTATACATGGAAAGAGCAGAGGGATACTGCTCATCAGCAGTGCTGCTGAGACAGAGTGCTGCGAGCCGTGGCATTAGTCTACCTGCATGCAAAACTTGTGCTTGTGTCCGTTGAACATGGGGACATCAGCCTGGCTGTTGTCAGCTGAAGCTTCAGTGGGGTCCTGGTGTGGAGCTGTGGGACCAGAGGGTAATACATGCTAGGAGAATATCGCATGCAGCGAGGGCAGGGCTGGGAGCACAGTGATGTTTGGGGAGGAAGTGGTGAATAAAAGCTGATGTTGGTGTAGGTAAGAGTTTGGAGGGGAAGTATCATACACAGCGAGGCTGGCTCACAAGGAGGTAGGAGGTATTTGAGCAGATGGGAGGGAGGATAGTGGCATTTCCACAGCTAAGTCATATAGGCCTTTTCAAAATCCCACCCCACACTGTGAAAAGATGCAGTGAGTTGTCCTTGAGCAATACCAGGAAATGTGCACAGCTCCCATACATGTGCTTTTGGTGCTAAAGGCAGAGGAACAGCATTTGGGAAGGAGGTGGGTGCTTGTGCTGGGTGCATGAAGAAGGGAGACAGGATGAAGGGAGTGTTTGTGGGAAGTAGGATGTGAGCGTGGATCAGCTGTCCAGGGAGACTTTCTTAGCAGCAGTGTGCTGGGTACCCCTGGAGCAGCTTGTGGGGCAAATAAATGGTGCCTTTAGTTCAGGCGCTTCTTGCAGGATGAGTGCCTGCTGCTGCTCACTGCCAGGAGAGAAGTGTCTGTACAATGGGAGTGGATCTGATTCTGTCTGTGCACAGCACTTCTGCAGTCGTTCTTTTATGTAACAATGTGACTTTTATTTTTGGGAGAGGCAAGATCAGCGGGTGCTCAATCCCCCACGCTTGCAGCAGAACTGGTACTAGTCTTCCTTGGAAACTGGATACAATTCATTTCAGTGAGGGCATCGCTGAATCTGACGGGTTAGCCTGGGGGTGAACAGGAGATATAAAAATAAACGTCTATATCAGACTTGGGCAAAGAATCTTCTTGGAGCTGGTTACTTATGTTGAGTCCTGGGCTTTTGTTCCCCGGCACCTGTGCTCCGCAGTCCTACAGGATGCCAGGATTCAGGCAGAGCGCTTTTCCAGCACGTCGGCTCTCTGTGCTGTACTGCCTGCTCTCGTAATGCCGGAGGAGTGCGTTTTGTCTTTAGTCAGATTGGCTCCGTCACTTCGTATTTCCTTCTGAATGGATAATAAAGTGGAGAATCATTTCAAGGCGAGGAGTGTTGGTGCGCGAGTGAAGTGGGGAGGCTGCGTGTGTGAGGAGCTAGGCAGTAAGCAGCTGACGAGGAGGAGTAAAGTAGCAATAGCTGCACAGCTTTCTCTCTGCCACTGAAGTACAATATTTTCTGTTGAGTCACAACTGAAGAGAAGGATGAAGTTTTCACTGTACTTGGTACTGCCTGAGAAAGGGAAAAGATGCACTGTGACGGTGAACTAAAGAATTTCTGTTGAGGGATGCTCCTGGAAGCCGACAGGATTTCTGCATTTTTTGCTTTTACATTCAGTGGCTTCTGCTATTTTTCGCATTTTGGATTTTTAGTAGCTGTTGCATTTTTTTTTTCCCTTCAAAACATGTCTTCAACTTCATGTAATTTCTCATTCTAGTGCTGCCGTGGAATGGGATACCCTCGGTGCCTTTAACGCTGCTTTCCCCGATACCTGAGATGGGACACCAACAATATGTTGATAATCTCTATAGTGAAAGTTCATCATCTGGTGAACTTATAACAAGATTAGGGATTCTTCTGGACTTGTCTTTTTCTATGAGAACAAGCTATTGTATTCTGTAGTTTTCTATTAATTCTATACATATCCTTTGCATTTTAACCTTTCTTTAATTTTGAAGCAGCAAGGTAAGTGAACGATTGGAACAAATGAAGTGGCTGGCTATAAACTGCAAGTAGAGAGCAGCCAAGGAGACTTGTTCGTTATTTTTAGAGTGGACTTTGTGTGTGCATGTGTTTACTTCAGCAATACAATAGCTCTGGAAGCTGTCTGGATTTTAAACAAGTGCTTTGTAAAAATAATTTACTCTTAGTATATTCGTTTGTATGCTCTGTTTCTTAGTTTTTGTATTTGCCCGTTAGACATTAATTGTAGTTGTCTTATTGCTGGTATAATTGAGGTTGTGTCTGTTTACTTCTCATACTTTTCTGTTAGGAGGGCTTGTATCTCAGCTGGAATTTGACATCAAAAACACTATGTGAAGAAGAGTTAAAGGGAAAGGGATTTGGGGATAATTTAAATTTGATCACTCAAAAAGCAAATAGCTTGAGAGTAATTAAATTACTGGTTTGATTCTTGCATAAATGTCACTTGAAACAGGCTTGCTTTTAACTCAGGGTATTTGTCATTGGCCTGATTTCCTGTGCTGAGAATCTTGTGAGCTGATGAGATGAAATGACTGGCATGCAGGAGCAATGAGGATGCTGTATAAGCTCATGAATCAGAGCAGATGGTGTGACTGTTTCAGATATCTTTTCAGTTTTCATTCCTTTTATACAGGCAGCTTTCTTTTGCTAATGGAGCGAGCCTTTGGGGGGTAAACATCAAGACTTAATACAAAATGCTAAGGTCTTCTCAAGATGAAAAGGAGAAAGCTTATAGAAGTAAAGCTGCAGTTTTAGCCCAGGAGGATTTCAGTTGCTGAATGCTGCAGTTTAGCAGTATGAGCTGGAAAACCCTAATTATTCCATCAGCTGCCTACCTTCACCCAGCCTGGCCGAATGCTGCCAAGTGTCTGCTCTGAAGGGGTGCAGGACAGGTCAGAAACAGTGAGCAAGATCATGTAGCACCAATCTGTACAGCAGCTGTGCTAGCCCTGCCCTGACAACAGAAGTTTTGATCTCCTAATTTGTCACCCTGGTCTGGTGAGTGCTGCCTGTCTCCCCCCTGTCTGAATGTCTCTGTGAGCTCAGGCACCATTAACTGGAAAAGCAGCTCCAGACCTCCTCAGTGAGTAATCAGAGTTTTGAGAATATTCTTAGGAATGAGTGTTTCCTGGTGGTTCTTGTCAGAAATGCAGTATTTGGAGACTTCACACTATTGCTTCAGCACTGGGTTGTAAATTGGATGACAAGTAGAGGAAAGGTACAGCATGTTCAGTTTCTGTTAGTCTAGGCAGAGCTCTTAGCATCCTTCAGTGTTTTCATAAAGGCGCACCTTATTTAAATCAGAAGTACTGGCTTTATATTGGCAATGCTGCCTGTTGGCTCTTTGCTTACAGGTAGCCTAATACTCAGAAATCTTCCCCCAAAGCCTAGCCTATAGTTCCGATCCCAAGGCCAGCCAACTTGTCAATGTGCTCCAGTACTTGAGTTTCTGTTCTTGGTGCTGTTAACTTTAAAGAAAAAGTTGGTTCTTGCTCTTGGTTTATCTGTTAATATAGTACTTGGTCCTTAGGATCCTGGTTTGAGAAAAGTCTCTTTTAAGGAATAGCTAGGCTTTAGGTTGTCATGGGTTAACCATTTACCGATTAATTCAGCTGTGTACAAAACCCCCATGCTCTGGAAATAAGGGAGCTGCTGGACTTAATTGCTTCTCAGTTTGCTTTTAAACCGCTTGTAGCTGCTGCTCAGGTTTTGTATTTGCTGCTAAGGAGTGAAGTAATTTTGCATAAGAAGCAGCTGTGATCTCTCTCTTCTCTTTTTTTAGTAGTCAGTTATCCTTTTTGCCATGTTCTCAGTGCAGGATGGTCTCAGAACTAGGTGGGTGCCTTAGACTGAGACTGCTGCCGGCTAGGCATGAGCGCCTTGCGCTTCTGTGGTTGCCAGCTTCCAGCCTGTGCCTCCCTCTGCGCTCGGCAACAACCCTATTTCTGTCTCTGGATGCCACCTTTTCTTGGCCACCAGGTAATGACAGGCCTGATTTGTTACTGCAACCGGTGCATGGCTGTGCCAGCCACTGCTGCTTTCAGCTTGCACAAAAAGCTGTGCTAAAAGGGTAGAGATGCAGAGGAAAAGAGCGTGTCTCAACAGCAGGGCTGCCTGGTGCCGAGGCACTCTCTGGGGGTTCCCAAGGCAGCTGGATTTAGAAGACCTGAACATCTTAATCCCTCCCCATCTCTGCTCACAGAAGTGATGCAGGGTGGGTGACTGACATGACTCCCATTTTACAGAAAGCTGAGACACACTTCGCAACTTTTGCGGTGTCCCCGTGCATTGGTGGTGTTAAGGAGTTAAGGCAGGGTGTGCTATCTCATTACTCAATGACATAGTGATACACTTTAATTACATTAATTTCATGCTGTTTTGCAGCAGAATTTTTTACGCTGGTGAATGTACGTGGAACACTTCAGTGGGTGTTTTGTCCTCATACTTAGTAATTTTTACTGTCCCTTTACTTTGTAGTTACATTAATAAGTTGCTGGTACAGCAAAATACTATTCACAGGTGTGTTTTCCCTCAGTTGAATGGCTTTGTGTAAAAGGAAGGAAATAACTGTGATATGGGAGGTGCAGAACCACGTAATTCATTCAAGCAATATGTGGTGTTCCCCAGATCAGTTTTCCACCATCAGGGTGACTGTCTGGCCAAACCTGCCTTTTTGTCACATCTACCACATCGCTTTGGAAACATTTCAAGAGTGGGTTGTTTTGTTTTTTTTTTCCTAAAATGTGAGAGGTCGGAAGGCTGGCTTTCATTGGTGTCTGCTTTGAGTCGTTCTTACAACACTTTTTGACCAGCTGTGTTGAAACAAATCTGTAGGTAAGGATGAAACCTGGAAAACATCATTGGAAGTGCTAAAAAATTTCAGAAAGTTTCACAAGCGGGGCTGGGATGTGGTTTCTCAGCTCGTGCAGTAATTCCTGAACAAGAACCTAGGTTGAGGCTTGGCTGCAGGGTTGTGGAAGGGTTTCTGAGGGACTGTGTAATAGTTTCTTGGCTCAGATGGCTTTGTTTTTAAAATAATTTTCATCCTTTTTTAACTACTATCTTTTCAGTGGTATGGATGTATTTCCTTTTTAATCCACTGTGAAGTATCATGTGTCTCTTTAAACGTTTTAGCACCTTACTTTTAGCCAGTATGTCCTGAGGTGAACAGATATTTTTTTAAGGGAACGTGTGTTGTCCAGTCCTGCTGCTCTTTGCCCAGGATTGCTCAGCTCAGAACTTTAATGTCCCAATCATTCAGTCAAAAGTTAGAGTTTTCGTTAGTTATCAGAAGAAGGTTTGAAAAGAGATACATTCTCAGCAGCAAGCAGTAATGCCATGTTTAGGTATGATCCTATCCAAATTAAATCTAATCATCTTAATTAGAAAATTGCACACTCACCTCCAGAAGTCATACATCAGCTAAGCTGGCAGTAACTCTTCGTATCTCTGTCAAGTCACGTCATTAGGATTCTTTCAGCCATTAATGTGTTTAAAAATGCTGTAATATTCCCAGGAAGAGTCGATGTTTCAGCATGCAGAGTGCTGGGGCGATGTTGCTATGGCAGCCTAAACCATCATTTCTCTCTCTTGTTAATGCCAAAACCCTTTTTTCCCAGAATGTCCTGCATTTTAGTTATTGGTATTCTTCATATTTAAATGGTTCTTTATAAAATAGCAAGACCATTTATCAGTCATTTCGTATTTCCTAATGTAATTGCTACTACAGGTAATGCAGTACCACTTTGTGAGGAAGATACTGCATATATAATCTAGTCTGAAAGACTTCACTCAGTGCCGTGATGGCATGACTTGATAGCCAGAGAGGCTGCAGTGAAGTGGTTTTTTGATCAACAGTTAATTGTTTATATACCCCTTTGCTGGTGACTCTGAACATCACGTCTAACCTGGGGTACCAGCACCTTCTAACATGATGGTGTGGGCTAAACGTGCGTGAGTATTTACCTTAGTAAGATGAAAACCAAGTAGCCAGTAAAAAGATAAACCTACCTCATTTTAGCAGAGGTTTAGTGGACGTAGAGGTTGTGTTCTCACCCCGTTCTTCCACTTGACTACAGCCAGCTCACTGCTGCGTGGGGCGGTGCTAAGGCACCACAACTGCCTTTGTTTTGAACCATGTCTGTCCAGTGGCTCACAGAAGAGAAGATGCTCCTCAGAAGGGTTTGCAGCTAGCTCTCCTCTCACTGGTGAGGGCCTGACCTTCCCTAGAGTGCTGTAAATGTAAAGTGTGGCTGGTCCCCTGCTGATGAGTAGAGATCTTGTAATAGCATTTTACTACTTCACGGGATTTCTCACGTTCTCTTTTCTCATTCATTGATGCTGGCATGCCATGCACTTGCTACTGTTGTCATCACAAATCCTGACAATATGTCAGGAGCAAAAGTAACTGCTATTTATGTATTACAGGATATTTCAGAAGTGTGCTCAGTGACCAGGTAATAAGCTGTGCAGTGTTGGTGGTAATTCACTTGCTTCCTCTGTTTAAAGTCTTACGGTGTCAGTTTTGTTCTTCTTGGGAGTAGAAAAATGACACAAACATCCCCAAGTAAAGCCAGTGATGTCTTCCTTCTGCTGAGCTTGAGCCTGGCTTCCTTTTGGGAAGCTGGGGAACGCAGAAATGGTGGTACCTGTGCATGCTGCTCTTCAGTCTGCACACCCAGAGAAAGCTGTGCTGAACTGAACATGGGGTTCTCCTGCTAAAGAGACAGTCAGAACAAAGCTTGTGTAGTCAGAGAGGGCTTGCAGTTTCTGGCAGGATACCAGGATGCAAATACTCTTTCTTTAAAGAGGTAATTTCTTGTTACTTGTTAACGAGACTCCTGGAGTGATTCTGGAAAATAAAAAAAGACTTCAACAATGATTTGCATCCAGATTAGATTATGTTTTTTATTTTTTCCTGGCAGGATGTGCCTTAACTTTAATTATCACTTTTCCCCATCTGTGCTACAAAGAAGCATGACCCTAATACGGGGAGCGTTAGAGGAGTAAGGGATCTTCACAGGGAGCACACACACAACCCTAGGTGGAGAGGAGGAGTGAAGGACCCTGACAGGAGGTGCAGGGGGAGGGGCCAGCCCACAGGATGAAGTGGGTGAACACCCAGAGCTCCAGCAATAAGTGTGGGTCTGGGGTAGCAGAATACAGGGAATGGAGGCAGGAGGCCTGTGGGAGAGGTGCAGAGAGGACGATTCTCTTACCTTCTTGTAAGTGGGCAGTGCTTTGCTCTTCTGTGGAAACAGAGGTTTCAGTCAAGTGCAGTTCACTATAGGGAGAGATAGAGAGGCTTCCCTCTGAGCCAGAGCTGCTGTCCCCATGTTCTGCTCCAGCCTTGTTCCCAGCCTGGAGGAAACTCTTCCTGCCCCTCTTGGGGCAAGCTGGAAAGATATTGCCGGTGTTTGAAAGCGAAGATTTTTTTTTTAATCTCTAATGAAATCAGTGTTTCTATATATCTGTGTACACATACTTATCTATACCACAAACACGATATATATAAATAAAAATGACAGCGTTGTGGTGTTTGAGCTGAGCTGCCTGCTTTGGAATGGCTACAGTCCTGCACGTAACTGTTAAGCAGGAAGAACCGCTGCTGCTGAGTGTTGCAGCAGACAAAGGAATTGAGAGCGAACTCCAGCTTGAATTGGTTTCCTTTTTAAAACTGAAATTGTCATTAAGCCTCTCTGGTGCCCTGAAAGCTCTGTGCAGAGGGAAACATGATGAACACAGAGCGTTCTGAGGTAATCCTTTCACTAGCAAGTGTAGGCTTTTCTCCTAGCATTTGATATGCTGGGAAATATTTGAAATGAGCAACTCTATGCACTACACTCAAGCCACACATGTAGGGAGCCGGAACTGCAGAGCTCTTCTTCTTGGCTGCTGTTGAATTCAGATGCTTGCTTTCTGAGGGTTCCCATCTTAATATGGATAGAAAAATGTTTTCTAGTTATAAAACGTCAGTTAGCCACTCAAGTGAACAGTAAACTGTGTAAGTGGTGGATGAGGAGAGCCTGAGCAAGTATTTCTTAGGTCAACCCTGTTCCATTAGGGAGTAGTTAGATAAAAAGGCATGGAAAAGAAAATCTCATCTTTATGGACCAATGGCCTGAAAAGTCTATAAAATTGAAACTTCTTTTCTTTAAGAAGCTGGCAATCAACCTAACAGGAAATTTATTTAACCTACACAAGGTGGGTATTGCCTTTGGTGTGGAATTTCAGCTGAGATGCTGGATGATGGGCCTTACACATGAGGAATAAGGGATCGTCATAGGCAACACGCACAACCCTAGTGAGAGAGCATGTTTATAGCATGTTAAGTAGCTCTGGTTATGGTATTTGCAAATCTTCGTCCTCCAGACCAAAACCCACTCTCTCCTTCCCTATCCCCACGGTGAAACAAGAAAAATGAAAAAAAGATATACACCAGGATGAAAATGCTCACTGATAGAAAAATTCTGTTTGTAGTGTAAATGGCTGTCAGGTGGAGTTGGAGGAGGTGTTAGGGAAGGTTTCTGCACTTACACAGCTTGGGATCAGTGCAGATATAGAAACTTGGGTTTAAAGCTTTGAAAATGGGAAGTGTTTTATGATGTCTGAAAGAGGCACCAAGAGAAGCTTCTGCGAGCTCTGGAGCTGGCCCTTGGGTAGTGAAAATGCTCGGAGTGGGTTTGGGCCTTCTTTCAAAACCTCAGTCCAGTGTGCGAACAGAGCTATTGGAGTGTTCGATCCTCAGCTTAGAACCGGGGAGTGAAATAGTTGAGCTCAGCACCTGGACCAGCGTTCTCCAGTGAGTGCTGCTGGGACAATATGTGACAATGCTGCAGAAGACTTCAAGGTTGCAAACAACGTTAGGAGAGCCAAGGTTATCACACCTCAAAAAAGGTGTGAATGGAGCAGCAGAAACCGTCTTGGTATGGGCTGTATCACAGCCTCAAAACAGCTAAATCAAAAACAGGGTTAGAAACTGTGTTTCTATTCCTTTCAATATGGAAGAAAATATCCTGCACAAAGCTGGACGCAGTTCTAAGAACTAGGCATTCATAAAAATGAAAATCAGTTACTGTAGGTCCTAAACAAGAATGTGAGGAAGAGTATGTTGCATTGTCAAAGACATCGGCGTTCTGCAGTCACCTGTCTGCAGGAGGGCCTCTGTATGGGTCTCTGTCTGCTTTACTCTCTGGAGAAAAAAGCTGATTGTGTGTTGTTTAGTAAGCACAGCAGTGAAGACACATGGACGTTTTAAGCAGTTAACACAGTGGGGTTTTTTAATTATTTTATTTTCTTCTTTACAGAGGGGATTTAAATTAGGAAAATGATCCACTGAAAAATCTTGAGGGTTGGAGTACAAGTGAAGTGCAGAATCTTCATGCTGTCAGCTCAGCCTGTTCGTACATATGCTGAGAGTGGCATATTTAAATGGAAGTTAGCTTGGGAGCTTGTAAGCTTTGAGGTTTGAGGGGTTTTTTTTAGTTTCTGGTAGCAAAATATTAAGATGAAAATATTACAATAGCAAAAATGTTTTTTACACTTAATCTGTCATCGAGTCTTCCCGCCATTTTACATCACTGTGCAGTTCTTGTGGGATGGCTGGTACTGCACCAAGTTAGACTTGATTTCTGCTTTCATTTGAAGCAAGAAAGGCTGAAGATTGTGTACTTGAAAGGAAAGGAGATGTGCAGAATTTTCAGAATTCTGTATTCAGAGGGGTAATTAAATCACACAATGCATCATTGCCAGGAGCTCAGCTCACTATGTAAACCTAGTAGAAAAAGAGGATGACCATGAAATTGCACACTTTTTTTTTTCCTCCTTTTACTTTCTTGGATAGAAGAGGGAGCAAAGAACACCTTTCTTGACAAAGAAGCACCTGATCGGGGTAGTTGGCCAAAACCAAGATGATGTCTGTGCAGTTTATATGGCACATCCTCTTTCTGTCTGCTTTTGTGTGGATGCTGCTTCTTTTATTCTGCTGCTTAAGTTACTTTGGCTATTACTATCTGAACCAAACTGTAATGTTTTTTCCCCTCTTTTGGTAGCTGCTTCGTGTCAATAAAAACTGGATGTGAGTTGTGCATTGGGAAGTGATTGATGTGTGCTTGTGCAGCTTGTAGCACTATGAGAAACAGAGGTGCAGCTGCTGATGATGTTTGCTAGAAGTAGATTGAAAAAGCAAGAAAATGAAATTGCACTTCTGAATAGAAGACCTCTTGTAAAACTGTGGGGAAGGAAGCAATTCCGGAAGCAAAAATTCCATTTGTTTTTGCGGGACAAAATGAAGAAACTTCTTCAAGGCCAGGTAGAGGAGAATCCAAACCATGCTCATCACTGCCAGCTCTCCCCGGTAGAGATTGAAACGGACGTGTTTGTTTGTGGAATAAAGAGGAGCTCTGCGAGCACTGAATTTTCCACTGCTGGAGGAGACTTTTGTCAGGACAGAGGCCATGGTTCCACAGGAGTGAGCGAATTGTGTGTTGGTGAGGTGGAACTGAACTGGGATGGCTATGTGAAAATACCGTGCTCAGTTCAACAGAACAAGAAGGACTTGCAGGGAAATTCTTCCGATGGTACAACACAGACCTCTTCTGAAAGAAAGAGCAAAGTGTCTGAGGGACAGGACCTTTCTTCCCTGAGCATTACCATGAGCTGGAGGGAGGTAGCTGAAAGGCAAGGGTGCTTTCCCCAGGAAAAATCCAGTGCATACAAGAGTCCCAGACGGCAATCGAGAGATCGCTCAGCTGATGTGGTTGATTACATTGTTAAAGAGCTCCAGGGAATAAGTCGTATCCAGACAGAGATTGCAGAGCTCCGGCAGCACCTCACCTTGATAAAAGGCTCCGTGGATGAAGTCTCCAGCTGTGTGGATACAGTCTTGAGTGAGATAGAAGGTCTGCAAGGTGGTTCCACGGGCAAAACCCAGAGTACTCGAGAGCCAAGGAAGGAGGTACACAAGGAAGAACCAGTATTATATTTTTATGGCATCCCAGAAAAAGATGGTGAAAACACAGTAGAGCTCATCTGCAGCTTCTTGTCTGAATATCACTGTTTCAATGGTATCCAGTGCAGTAAGTATATAAAAGATGCTTATAGATCAGATATTGGTATAGGCAAGCCATTAACACCAAGACCAGCAGTTGTGAAACTTGTCAATTGTGAACAGAGAGACTTTATTTTACAGAAATCTATCCTTCTGCAAAGCTCAGGGGTCCGCATTGCTACCAGTGAAGAGCAAAAGCGGCAAAATGGCCAGAGGGGCCGCAAAACAGACTCAGTTGCTTTGCAGTCTGGCTTCAAGAAAAATCATCGCAGCTCAGTGAATCCTGATGAAGCTCAAAGAACTGATGCAGTTGGGCACCTTCGAACAGACTCATGCCAGGTTAAGTATAAAAGCACAAGTAGGAAAACACATTGTGTAGGGGAGAGACTTGATTCTGTGCAGAAGTCAACTTTGACTAAGAAAAGTAACTCGATACTTGAAACAGAGAAGGAAGCACAGCAGGTAAGCTGCAATGAGCAGCCTTCAGATGACCGTGACACTCACCAGGCCCTTCATGAACTTCTACAAAATCCACAAGTGACCAATTTGGCCAAATCGGGTGATGGAAATTACTGCTGCTCATCTGACTCTTTGAGCCGTGAAAGCCAAATGTGTGCTTCAAGCAACAGTAGTGAGCACAGGCTTGACGCTGAAAGTGTCGCTGAGAATTGTTCTTCCCCTCTTGATAAAGATGAGGGGATAACCACAGAAGAAATTGAAGTAGGCTGTGATACTCCATGCAAGTTTACCAGTGTGGAAAAAGTTGATATTCAAAGAGAAGATGTTTCTAGTGGGGTGACAACCACTAGCTACGATCATACAACAGATGAAATGGCTTACAGTAGTGACAGCTTGAAAGATATCATCCAAATGGACCTAAATGATCAAGATCCAACTGATCAGGTCTTTAGGGATGTCCTGGAAAACTCCCAGTATTTTCTTGACCATTCCCGGGATAACATTGATCTTGTAGACATGAAGTTTTACACTAATAAGCTTGGGAAAGCTATTAATCACTTCAGGTCTGCTCTACAGGTGGTGTTTCACAAACTGGAGACAAGTGATTCTGAAATCCTTTTGGAAAATGATAGTGGCTTGCAGATGGATGATGACAATACGCTTATGCTGACCAGTTCAGGTATGTGTGGCAGCTCTGACAACTTTGCAGAAACCCCTCCTAGTCAGTCCTCTGAGAGCCAGGCAAACCCACCTGTCAACAGCGAAGCATCTGCTCGGGTGCAGTTTGTTCCTTGCAGTCTTTCCTCTGTTACGCCTGAACCTCCTGCTTCCACTTTGGGGCCACCTTCTGACTGTGAAATCCCCACTGGGCAGCGTTCACCTCCTGAGGAGCTGGGAGGGGATGCAAACTCTCTACCTGAGCCAGCAAAGGAGTGCAGACCCATGAGCCTTGACAAGGTGTGCGCAGAGACCATCTACCTGAACAAATGCATCAACAATTTCAAAAACGTGCTGAGGGAAAAGAGACAAATGCGTAGGAGACTCTTAAAAGAATTAGCACAGGAAGGAAACTGGACTTCTACTGAGGAGACAAATTCAGGTAAATTGAAAGAATGTTCTTAAGGAGATGTCAAAATCGGGTATTTATGCAGCCAGTAGCCAACGTCTTATTCTGTGGGTGAAGAGTTTATTAGAAGTTGTGAGCCAGTGTTTTTGAGGGGAAGTACATACACTGTACGACAGTACTAACCAAAAAACCTTAAATTTATTGCGTAACACACTGAAATGCAAGTTAGCGAGCTTCTCTTCTTTTTTTCTTTTGAGAGAGGGTGATTTGCAGTGCATTTTCAAAATAGCAGGTGTTAGAGTTTTTCGTCATAATTCGTGACTTGGTTTCTTGTTAAATAGTTAAGACATGTGATAACAAAGTGTGCATTTGAGCTATAAGTAGCCAGATTTACAGTTTTGGGAGTTGAGTGGATCCAGACTTCAAGTGGCTCCGTCACGAAGTGGGAGTTCTCAGTGTCTAATCACTGCTAGATGTTATCCTAGTAGACACCTTTAAAAAACAAAAATTACCAACCCCCCACCCCAAACCAAAACCCAAACCAAAAAACCCCTGAGACTTCTCTTTTGGTGGTGTTTTTATAACTCGTCCATGAGATGAGAAATTTTCCCTGTCTGTGGAGCTGCATTCCTTATCGCTGTTACAGATAATGAAGCGCTTGACCACTGCAGGCATGAGCTGATACAGTGGTGGAGCAGTGCTGGTTAACCATTTCCTGAGGATGTGGGAGATAGAAATGACCACCATGTTTTGACAGGCCTTTATTTGGTAAAACAAAACCTGACCTTCACAGGTAGGTCCATCTGCCTACTCCCTCTCTTGGCAGTGAAAATTAAGGGAAGACACTTTGTTTCAAGAGTGGAACATCCTGGAACTACAGCTTGACATCTTCACACCATTATTGTGAACCTCCTTGTCCCAAATATTTTGTTTACTTTTCTCCCCGCAATCATGAAAGCTAGTCAGGATGATCAGAGCGCTCCTTTTCCCATTGAAAGAGTTGTCTCACTCCGAGTGTCTTTTCCAGTGACTGCTTTCGCTGTGAAGAAACAATCTGTCAAGCCGTATATGACTTCTGTACCAATGACCTTCTCGGTTACGCAGATCATAAAGCCTGTAATCAGCTTTTTGCTTTCTTGTTTTGTACAAGGTCTTTACTATAGAGTTCCTTCAAACAATAGGTTTTTAATGACAGAAACACTAGGATTTGTTAGCAGGCTTGGCAGAGATACAAACTTATTTTTGTGTTTAAAGGGAATGTTTAGATTACTAAAATATAGACAGTACAGGTGAAACTGAATTTTTTTTTATTCTGAAAGCTAATTTTCACCCACCCCCCTTTTTTTTTTTTTTTTTTTTTTTTTTTTTTTTTTAGTGTTTGTGTAGTGCTCAAGTCCTGGGCATATGTCCTAATTTTAGCACCCAAGGGAACAGACAGTGGTTTGCATTAGCATTTGCCACAGTGCAACAAAAGTGTTGAAATAACCTATTTCTGAAAGTGAGAGAAGGCTGCTCATTTGAGCGGTACTGGCATGTTCACAAGGCGAGAAGTAGACAAAACCGTTAAGGAGGAGGAGGATCGCAACTGGACTTTGGTACCTTAGATCTGGCTACAGGGTGGATTGGGACTCCTGAGCCTCTCTGGTTCAGTTCTCCTGAACACCTAGTGATACGACAAGCTGATGCTTGCGTGACGCTCAAGTAAAGGCGTATCTATGTGATAGATACAACAATTAAACTTATAACAACAAGTATGGGATGAAGTCACGATGAAGAAAATGTACTCTGAGAGACAGGAGGAGCCTAAAGGAGTCAGGGTTGGTGGAAAATACTGGATGTGGGATGAGAAAAGGGAGAGAATTTGGGGGAAAAACCCTGGAGGAGATGTCAGAAAGCAAAGCAGCCCAGACTGTCAGAGTAAGGCAGGGGAGCTGACAGGGGAAGAGCATTCCTGTTCATAGCAGAGGTGAGGGATGTGATCAAAGCAGCAGTGCTTGCTCGAGAGAGGACTAGTGGGTAAGGAAGCCATGGGTAAAAAACCACTTGGCAATAGCCAGAGCAGGAGGAGGGGATGGCAGTATTGCCAAGGGCTGTAGAGCAGCTCAAAATTAATCATATACTCATTCAGTTTGAAATAGGGTTGTTTTGGCATGCATTTTCCAAGAAAGTGAAGCAACAGCTGTAGATGTTTCTTTGCTGTACTCAAAGTAAGTTTGAGCCAAGCTCTTGTTTTCTTCCTTTGGAAAAGGCTTCATCCTCACAAAGCAATGAAAGGTTGCTGGTTTGTGCTTTTTGTCAGCTGCAGATGATTGTTTATGTCCTACTTTAAAAATACAACTTGTTCTTAATAGACTTTTAAGTTCCTGGGTTAGGTCTGCTGACAACCCAGTTCTGCCTTCTGGCTTTTTGTTTCTGAGCCTGAACCACTGTATCTCTCATGCCTGCTTGAAAGTTCAGTTCAAGATATTTTATTAAATGTGTTTTGGCAGCAGTCTGCAGCAAAGGAATGGATGATAACTTGGAAGGTGTTGGTAAATCTGTGTGGTTTGGTTAATCAGAGGTAATGCACTAGCATAAAGGTTTAAATTATTTATAGTTGCACACAGATGCAAATTACCGGAACAATTTAGAACTTGGCGGATGCATGTAAATAATTGCTGTGTTTAAATTGAGGTCAAAAGATAAAATATAAAATATCCTCTGAAAATCTAAGCAAGCTTTTAAAGTTTTAATTTGACAAAAATAAAAAAAAAAAAGAAAGCATAAGTGAAGATGAAGATAGTTTGACTTTGTGTATGTTTAAAAAAGCCCTGAAATGGTAGAGGTTTTTTTACGTGTGGGTTGACTGCTCCAAAGTGGAATGGTGAGAGAATTCTGTGATCAGGGTTTAACGTGCTGGTCAGCATTGATGATGCTGCGAGTACACCTGTTACAATGAGACATAATCAGAGGTTTTACGTCTTTGCAGTTGCTCAGAGCTTTGCCAAACCTTGTTTGGCCTAAACCTGTCCCTAACAGTTTCAAAATGAAGGTGCTCAGAGGTCAAAGACATGTATGGAATTTAAGCTGAAATAATATATTCCACCCCCCACCCCCCAAAAAAAAAATTAGTTTCATGCAAGATTTATTTCTTTGTGTTTGTATAAAAATAAGTTTGACCTATATTTGAGAAGCTCTGATGCCCGCAGGCCTTAAGATTTGACAGTGCTAGTCTGAGTCAAAGATTTTTCTGTGGAAGATCAACCCCAAATGAGCGAAGTGAATAAGCTTTTGAGAAATGTGTGGTTTGCATATGCTCACTGGTAGCTTGCTGCAGTTGAGCTGTTGCACTGCCAGAGATTCCATCTGTCCCTGGTGTTTTCCAGCCAAGGGCTAATGCAGGACTTTGCCTGCCTTGGCATGGTGGAGAACCATGGCAGACCTGAGAAAGGACACGAGTCCAGATCTTCCGCATCTTCAGGATGCTTCGCAGGAGTCATCAAGAGGGAATCTGGTTCAAATACAAATGAGTTAAAAACCCCAGGAACGAGGAAGTCTGGACACACTGAAACAGCCCCAGGGACTAAGTCAAGAGAGATGGGGCTTGGGTTTGAAGAATTTGGGGTGACTGTGCAAAAAGAAGGACAAAACCAGAGGATTTGAAGTGGAATTGGGTCTGCCTAGATAACCCAGAACCTAGGGTTAGGGTTAGAACAGGACAGGCAGGAGGATGGTACAAAAAATTAGTCTAGAGGGGAAGACTCAGAAGCATCTGTGCTGAAAAAAGAGTGCTCCCATCTGAATCTGGGATGGACCTCAAGTGTCCTCAGCTTCTCCAAGTCAAGCAGGTCTCTGCAGAGCTGACTGTCAAAACATGGCACTCCTGCAGCATTGGGCACTGGCTGTTACACAGAAGACAGCAGCGTCCTGCTGCTGGTGTTTTCTCCTCTGTTAGCTCAGGGAGAAGAGGCCTGCAGGGCGGTCCAGGGGCTTTCCTCTCTGAAGAGCATCTGTGCAAGCATGTCTTAAGGTGAAAATCAGGAGGTTTATTTTAGCTACAATTCAGCACTTGTCTTGCTACAGTAGTTTGACTTCTCCTTAGTGACTGAGTTAAAATAGCTTCTCTATTTTCCTGCGTTAGTGATGGCATGTGTGTAATCACACCCATATAGACAGTAACTTCAAAAACTATTTTAGCTTTTAAACCAATTTGAGTGGCCCTTGTTGCCATGAAGATATTCCTTCCCCTCCATCTTTCATATGCAAATGAGTAATATGATTCTTCTGTGCAGATACAGAATTATCTGATTGGAAGACTTAAAAAAATACCATGTCTGTACCGGAAGTTTTGAGTATGATTCTCATATAACTTTACTAGCCTTGAAATTGCCTATCCATAAACATGAGATTTAGTGTAGGAGGCTTCTGCATTTCTTTTTCTCCGAGGAGAATTGCCTAGATTTATAAAATCAGAAAATATCTCTCTGCATTATGGTATTTGCAAAAGCAAAATGTGTTCCGTGGGAGCTACCAGTTTCCTCGTAATGGGCAAAATGTACAGGGGGCGAGGAGGGAAA